>NC_071589.1:1034937-1284421 GCF_024509145.1 Vidua macroura | reverse complement strand
CAGAACTCAAAACATTTTGCAGCAAACAGTTCCACACTTTAATTAATCAGAAGCTGAATGGGAAATGCACTTTTTTCATTATCCCCTTAACTTGCTGTGTTACAGATTATTCCTTCTTGGTTTGGGGTTATAAAAACCAGGCTATTAATGCCCTTTTCATCACCTTTGGTGCCACTTGCAGTCTTCAGGATTGTTATTGTATCTCCCAGAATATTTTTTTCTGAGGGAACAGTTCCCTTCAGTTCCACTTCCCCCTGTGGAGATCACAGTGCACTTTGGAACGTCCTTCTTGCTGTTCCCTCTGGTTTTCCAGCTCTGCACCTGATTCTGCTGCAAGTTTTTGGATAATCCATTGCTTCAATCAAGTCACCCTCCTGCAAAAGCTCAGCTCCTCTTTTAAAGAGCACTAATGGGTGTGCAAGGCAGCCCTTGCTGATAAATGCCATGCCCAATCCTTTGCTTTTATCGTATTTATCCCTGAGCCTGCCACTTCCAAACCCCAGTGAGGATTTCAAAGCACTCATTCCATTAATTTGAGACAGTTCCTCCGATTCTTAACCCATAAAGAAAAGTTCCACTGGCAGAATTTCCCTCAGTTCCTCCCCAGCAAACATCAATGTGAAGAATTCATCTGGATGTTTCTGCTCCAGCCTTATCTTCCTCGAGCTTTTCCTTTCATGCCTGACTCATTCAGTGGCCTTGGAGCCTCCCTGGCAGCGTTCCTGCTGCTGCTGCTGTGTTTCAGGAGGATTTGTTGGTATTTCTTGTGCAGTTAGCAAGTTGTTCCTCGAAATATTTCTTGGCCTGCCTTGTGATGATTTCCCAAGGATCTTGCCAGAGCTGATGTTCTCCCCTCGTTCCCCTTTTAGCCACACCACGCAGCTGAGGACTTGCAGGAAGTTAATGCTGCATGACAGGAGTTAGAGCAGGGGGAAAGCAGAGCAGAAATGTGCCACAGGATCCCTCAAACCTGCGCTGCAGGTGGGACCTGCCAAAGCTGCCCCAGCCCAGCTGTCCCCGTGTGGGGACGTGGCTGAGCAGAGCACACTCACAGGGTGTCGCCCTGATTTTTTTAAGATTTTCTAAAGCCTTCTGAGCTTCCATTCTTGTAGCAAACTTTCTCACACGCTTTCTGTAAATAACTTATTGTTTTTGCGTTCCTTCACAGAGGCAGAGAAAATTTGATAGACTTGTAGTTTGTTGGAGAGGTGGCACTCTCACCCTCCAATCCACTGGCACCTTTGGAAAACTATAAATGCTGGAGTCAGAAAAATAAACTTGCCTTTTTACCTTGACAATAGCAGCGGCTCTTGTCGTGTTTTCTCGTGTCCTGCGGTGACAACAGGGAGCAGAAAATGCAGCCTGGCTTTCCTGGAGACACCACCCAGCAGCCAGGGGCTGATTTATTCCTTCCTGGGTCAGTCAGTCACACCTTGGACAGCTCCTGGCCGAGGCTTCTCCAGCCCTGAGGAAGGGAGGCTCCCAAGGGCTCTGTGTGGGCTTTGAATCCTCCTGCCAAACCAGGAGCACCTCGGGTCTGTTGCCCTGATTTTTAAAAGTGTTAAGTTTTCTTTTATAGTTCTTTTTGAAAGCTTTAAAGTTCTCATGAGACTTCTGATAATGTTTACATATTTCTGCAGAGTTCTCACACACTGTTAATGTAAATAATGATTGTTTTGCATCCTTCTTTGTGGGAGAATTGATGGGCTGTTGGTTTGACCAGTGTGGTTGGAAAGGTGGCAATTCCATCCTCCAATCCACTGTCACTTTTGGAATTCTATATATTGCGAGGGCAGAAATAAAATTGGCTTTTTTTTCTCTCTTGAACTCACCAAGCTTCTGTGTGCTCATTTTGTGTCCCATGGTGACACGGGTCCATCTCCTGCTGCCAGGAGGGACTTCCTTAAGCCCAGTCCCTGCACGCCTATCGGTTTCTCGGGGTCGGGATTGAAGGTATTTAAAACAACAGTCCATGTCAGACTCAGGTGTTTATTGTTTCTTATCAGTGAAACAGCCTCACAACCGTGACTTCGGCAGCTTTCCATTAGCAAGGCACAAAATGGCCAACTAGCTCTTGTTACAAGGTCTTTTAAAACTAAACTCTCCAATTAAGAAAGGACACCTAGATTATTTTCACTTTTAACCCAATAATTGATCCCCCAAAGCCTGCAATGCGGACTTTTCTGTCCAATCAGAAAACACCACCCAAATCCATGGAGAAGAAGGAAGAAGAAGGTGAAAAAGAACAACCTGTCTCCACCCTAAACCTCCGTATTGCTTCATATTTTTTTCTATATTTTAAACCCCCAAACTCTAAGTTTCCCACCCTGTGATATTGCACACTTCTAACCAGCTCCACACCCGTGATCCCAGTGCTATCAATCAATTTTGGAAGTTTTCTCCACAGCCTCAGGTCAAATGCAGTGTTCTCTTGTGGGTCTGTGCCTTTAAGCACAGGAAATTTAAAATTCTCAGCATCCAGGGTTCCAGCACAGTGTGAGCTGCTCCAGCCTCCCTCACACTTCCAAAGCTCCTTTTCCACGACAGAGGAACCTGGAAGGGCTTTAAGAGCCATTCGCAGTTGATTTGGCAAAGCCTCTCCCGGTAATTGGCACTGCGGGCACTCCCAGCGCTCCGGGCCCAGCTGGGCTCTGCCTGGCACCCTGCGGGCACACAGCCGCTGGCACCATTAAGTGTCCGGGACAATTTCAAATGAGGCGAAAATAAATGTAATTAGTCATTACAGTTTATTAGCGGCTCATATCCTTCGGCAGATCCTGTCTTTATTCGGTGTTTAATGGGATTAATAACTCCTTAAACAGGCGTGTGACAGCCAAGAGCAGTGAAATTCCACAGCTGGGACACAAATGTTCTCTTGCTTCTTCATTTTACCCCCCTTTTTTTAGAGAGGGACATTTTTTTCAGGCCCCTTCTTGACAATTTTCTGGTTCATTGACAGAGTAAATGGATAAGTTATTGGGACAGGAAGCAGGTATTGGCTGCTGCTGGGATTCTCAGGCAGGGTCAGCCACAAAACCCACTCAGGGCACGCTGGAAATCCGGGAGTTTCTGAACCAAAATGTCTCATCCTGCCCCATCCTGGTGCAAGTTGGCTTCTGCTTCACTCCAAAGGGCTGGAGAGCTTCAGCAGACACTGAACTTCCTAACTCAGGAGGATGGGCAAGGTTATGTAAAACAAGAGAAAAGCGCCTTGTGGCATCTGTGTGCAAAAGTTGAGCATGAACAACAAAAAAAAAAACTCAGTTCTGCCTCATCCTCGTTTATTCCTGACAGGCAACAGACACCAAACTCTGCAGCCAGGACAGCAGGAGGGAGAGATGTCGCTATTGGAAATGAGTACACAGAAGCTTGGGAAGTTCAAAAGAGAAAAAGAGTTCGTTTTATCTAAATATCTGGTATTTATAAAATTCCAAAGGTGACCGTGGATTGGAGGATGGAATTACCACCTCTCCAACCACACTGGTCTAAAAATCAATCAATCATTTCTTTCTAACCACAGAGAAATATGTAACAATTCTATTTGTACATGAAATTGTGTGGGAACTTTGACTCTCAAATACGTAAACATTATCAGAAGGCTAAGGAAGTTTTATGAGAACTTTAAAACTTTCAAAAGAACTATAAAAGAAAATGTAACACTTTTAAAAATCAGGGTGACAGAGAGCAGTGAAACCAGAGCAGGGCACAGTGCTGCCCTCAGAGCAGGGTGGGAGGCTGAGCAGGGACAGCCAGGTGCCTGCCCAAGATTCGTCTGCCCAACTTTGCCCAGTTCCCCAGAGAGGAGAAAGCGTCATTTGGCAAACTGCCCTGGCTTTGTGTTTGTTACTATGGCAAACTCCATCCTTGAGAGGGACCTGGGCGAGGTTAGAGAGCCCATGGTGGTGCAGACACTGCAGATCAGCGTTGATGGGGGGCTGAGGGTCACCACCGGCCCCCAGCTGGGTAATAATTAGCATTGACTCCATGATTGCAGGAGGCTGATCAGTTATTATATATTATATTATATTATGTTATATTATATTATATTATATTATATTATATTATATTATATTATATTATATTATATTATATTACATTGTATTACATTGTATTGTATTACATTGTATTGTATTACATTGTATTGTATTACATTGTATTACATTATATTATATTACATTATATTATATTATATTATATTATATTATATTATATTATATTATATTATATTATATTATATTATATTATATTATATTATATTATATTATATTATATTATATTATATTATATTATATTATATTATATTATATTATATTATATTATATTATATTATATTATATTATATTATATTATATTATATTATATTGTATTATATTACATTGTATTATATTACATTGTATTACATTGTATTACATTGTACTTAGTAACTTTTACAGCCCGTCCAATCCAGCTTTGACCTAACTGGTCAATCAATCCAAACACCATCCAGTGTCCAATTAAGAAATCACCCTTTGGCAAACAAATCTCCATGGCACATTCCACATATGCACAACAGCACGTGCAAGTGGAGATAAGAATTATTTGGCAAGGGGCTCAGTCCTGCTCTTCGTGGCTGGAAACACCCGTGCTGACAGCTCCAGGGCAGGGCATCTCCTACATGTCCACCTTGAGCCTTCTCCTGGCTCCTTCTGGCAGCTTCTCCTGCTGCCCCAGCTGCTCGGGGGGTCCCTCAGTCCGTGCTGGAAAGGTTTGAGGCAGGCTCAGCCTGCCCTGGGAGCCTGCTGCCATCACCACCTTCTCCTGAGCTCTCTAATTGATTGAGTGCTTAATGAAGCTCTGCATTTCCACCCCCCACTGCCCTGAGCTGATGCTCTGCTCCGCCGGCTCCTGTGATCTGTCAGGGGCACTTTGGAGGGACATTACTCAGCAGACAAGGAGAAATGCCCAGGTGTTTACAGCAGTGAGGTGGAAAGGAATGATGGCAGGTTCCTGCTGCAGCCACGTGAGCCCAGCCTGGGCTGGAGGGGAGCCTGTTCTCAGGGGCTGCACAGCCCAGCTGCTCAGAGGGCACAGCTGGAGCTCAGAGGGCACAGCTGGAGCTCAGAGGGCACAGCTGGAGCTCAGAGCCAGGCTGGGGTGAGCTGGCTGAGAGGAATTTTCACTGGAGAAAATTCCACCATCGTCCTGGGTCTTTCAGTGGAACTTCCTGCCCATGGTGGGGGGGCTTGGAGCTGGATTGGAGCTTTAAGGTCCCTTCCAAGCCAAAGCATCCCATGATTCTGGGGTGCCACGATTCCATGGCACTCGTATCTCAGGTACTGTGCAGATCAATTCCACAAGTGCTCCAGCTCTGGGCTTGGCTCCCCCACTGAAGCTGAGGCACAAAACCAAATTTTCCAGCCCCAAGAGTGGCAGCTGAGGTGGATGTGGCAGCAAGAGTTCTTTGGGGAGCGGGGTAATTTCAGAGCTCTTCAAGCAGTAAATGAGGTGTCCTTCTAGGAAGAGATAACCAGTAAAATGACATTTCCTAGAAGACAGAGAAATGCAAATAATCTTGGCACTGCACATGGTGCAGGCAATCCACCTTCTCTCTGTGCACTTCAGAGTACATGGAGATGTTTATTCACACCTGGTGCTTCTGCACAAACATTTTGTTCTCTTCTCCTGTTCCCCCTTGTTTGATTTTCCCACTTTCTGTGCCCCACCAAGACCCGGCCTCAGCCGCTGCCCTGGGCCTTCAGGATCACACACACACTCTGTTCATTTCCAGGCTGCTGTGTGCTTCCAAATCGTGGGCTCTGAGGAGTGTTTTATACAATATTTATGTTTCTCTGAGACGTGAGAGGTCACTCAGCCTGACAGAAGCCTCTGCCTGTGGGAGGGGGGGTTCTGCTGCAGCATCAGCAGAAAGTAAATGAGCTCCCAAATGAGAGTTCAGAGAGTTGTGCCTGTCGTTTCCATACAGCCCTGGACTCTGCTCTCTTCTTCCTTCGAGGGAGGAAAAGTTGCTGCAAGTGTCTGCTCAGCAGCAGGCTGGGGCTGGAATAGAGCAGCAGGGGATCAGTGTTTGCTGCAGCTGCAGCGAGGCTTTCCTGGCCATTCCTGCTGATCTGAACAGCTCAGGAGCAAAACCCTTGCCCAGAGCAGCAGAGAAAGGGTGAACCCTCCGTTTGCCACCTGGATTGTCCCCACAGCTCACCCCTCCCTCCCTCTGCAGCACTTCAAGCACCTGGATAGGCAAGTCCTGCATTTCTTCACCTTCCTCCTCCCTGCCAGGACCCTGAGCACAGAGAGGTGGAATGAGACCTCCAAGGTCCCAGGAGAGGAAAGGTGCTGAGTTCAGCTTCCCCTCCCCAGCACCCGGCTGCCTTCAGGCTGCTCACAGCATGTTCAAGGGGAAAATGGAGTCATGAGCACCCTGAGGAGCTGTGCTGCTACAACTGAGCGGTGTGAAAAGGCCAGATAAGACACAGGATGAACGTTTGTGACCAGGAGGCGCTTCAGAGCAAAACATCTGCTGGCCTGGGGTGGGGACTGATTCCCCTGAGCCGTGGCAGAGTCAGAGGGGCTCGGTTCCCACAGGGGTTCCGTGCCTTTTTGGGAATCCTGGAGCAAGCAGGGCAGGAGCCCCAGGCTGGCAGACAGGACACAGCCTGTGCAGGAGGGGCAGCTGGAGGAGCAGCAGGATGTCCCAGGGCGTCCCAAATGGCAGCAGCTGCCTGCTCAGCTGGCTGAGCCTACCTGCAGGCACGGGGCACTGGCACCGAGTCCTTCCGGAGCCACTGGCATCCATCTGGAGCCCGGGATGTGAGCTGGGCTTTGCTGAGCTGGGCTTTGCTGAGCTGGGCTGGCTAAGGTCCTGCTCCTGGGCTTTGCTGAGCTGGGCTTTGCTGAGCTGGGCTGGCTAAGGTCCTGCTCCTGGGCTTTGCTGAGCTGGGCTGGCTGGTGCCCTGCTCCTGGGCTTTGCTAGGCTGGGCTGGCTGATGCCCTGCTCCTGGGCTTTGCTAGGCTGGGCTTTGCTGAGCTGGGCTTTGCTGAGCTGGGCTGGCTGATGCCCTCCTCCAGTTGCTCTGCAGGGCTTGGAGCCAGTCCCACCCTGCCCGTGACAGTGACAGCCCTGGGGGTGTCCAGCTTCTCTCCCTTCTCTTTGCACCTTGCTGGAGAGGGAAGAGTTCAGCCCCACCGTTTGGGCACTTGGTGCTGTAGATGTTGGGCATGCACAGGAGATCCACAGATCAACGGGAAGATGATTCTTCCTGGGCTTCAAAGCCAAAGAGGGTCACTGATGCTTGCAGTTAAAAAGAAATTGGGAAAGGAAATCCCAAAAGTGAAGGGGCTGCTCTGGGTCTCTGGCTGTAGAGAGCTTTTCACTGGAGAGGTGGGACAGCACCACCTTTTCCCTCTTGACTTCCAGCCCTGTCCCAAAATCCCCGAGGTGCCACAGATGTGGAGCTGGGCTCCAGGGGTGGCAGCACTCCAGAGCAGGTGGGCAGCTCTACCTAACCCTGGCTCCCAGGCCAAAAGCACCTGTGGAGCAATTTCCACACAGTTTCTACTGCCCAGAATATATTTTTGTTCTATTTGTGCTAAAACCCAGAAGAACAATTTTTAGGGAAGATTCAGCACAAGGCTTGTTCACAGTCAGGAGGGAACGAGGTAACAAAAAGGTTATTTTCCCCTGCAGATTGCTGCCAGCTCTATTTCAGAGGAACCAACCTGTCCAGCCACCTCTGCAGCCCCTTAAACAATTTCCACACTTATTCCATGGCCTGCAGCACGGTGTGAACCTGAAGGCAATGATGTGGGCAGCAGAATTTCACATTTATCCAAGGAGTGAAAGGGCAGAATTACCTGGGATGCCTCTTGAAACAGCAAATGTGGCGTGAAGGAGCACACTCAGCTCTTGGAGGGGGGTTGGACAGCACAGGGACGAAGGAAATACACAAATTTCAGCTAAAGCCAGCAGCAGCAGCTCAGTGAGCATTCAGAGTGTGAATGACACGGCAGGCACACGTGGGAGTCGTGTTTGCTGTCACTTCTGGAGCATCCTGGCCATGCCTGCGCTGCACAGCGAGCAAACGCTCTCGGCTCTCAGGGTCAGTGCCCTGGAGCTGCAAACAGCTCAGGGCTCCTCTGCCCTGCAGTGCCCAGCCCCGGCAGCCCTGGCAGAGCAGGAAACAGCCGCAGAGATGATCTCCCCTCCTGGGAGAAGGGAGCCCAGCAGGGGAGAGCTGGGGCAGAATTCCCTGGCAGACCAGGGGGATCACCCTCTGACAGGAGCCCAGAAGGGGCAGGGGCACCTCTGGGACCAAACTGGGCACGGTGTCCCAGTTAATCCCAGCCCAAACTGGGCATGGTGTCCCAGCTAATACCAGTCCAAACTGGGCACGGTGTCCCAGCTAATCCCAGTCCAAACTGGGCATGGTATCCCAGCTGCTCCCAGTCCAATCTGGGCACTCTGTCCCAGCTGTTCCCAACCCAAACTGGGCACTCTGTCCCAGCTGATCCCAACGCAAACTGGGCACTCTGTCCCAGTTAATCCCAGTCTAAACTGGACAGGGTGTTCCAATTAATCCCAGCCCAAACTGGGCACTCTGTCCCAGCTGGTCCTGTCCTGGCATCCTGAGCCCTGCACACAGCCAGGGCAGTGCCCACCCTCACTGCTGGGGGATGTCACACCCTTCCCCTTTCCCCTTTCCCTTCCCCTTTCCCTTTCCCTTTCCCTTTCCCTTTCCCTTTCCCTTTCCCTTTCCCTTTCCCTTTCCCCTTTCCTTTTCCCCTTTCCCTTTTCCCTTTCTCCCCTCCCAGCATCCCAGGGGCTGCATCCACAGCTCCAAGAATCCCTGGGTCACTTCCCAAGGTCTGCCCACACTCTCACACCTCCTCAGCTCCCACGGGTTCTTCTTGTCCCCCTCTCTCTGTGTCGTTGGCTCCCCAGTGCTCCAGAAAATCTGCTGCTCATGGGGACCCCCAGTACCAGGAGGGATGGACGGAGTTCCCATGGATCCACAGATTTTATTTATATTTGCAAATACTCCCAGAAGCTGGAGTTTCCCTGATTCCTCTCGCTCTGGTGTCTGTATTCTTCTGCCCGGCCCTGCCCCCTGACCGCGTCTCCTCGTGGGCACTGCCGGCTGTGCAGGGCTTATTTCCCATCGATAATTGAGAAATGCTCCCCATTAACTCGTCTGGTGCAGTTTTCTCCTTTGCCAGGGCCACAGCTGCACGCCAGACCCCTGACAGAATTCCTTTTAACCTCATTTCAGGAGCTCTGCTCTTGTTTAACAATAATCCACACACTCCATTTACTGCTATTCTGTAAGGAACGCTCCGTGATTCAACTCAAATTTATTCCGTTTCCCACTGGAGCAAGCCAGCTATTCCCCAGCCTATTTTCTCATGAGCCTAAATGATAAATTAGCAAGGTTAAGCATTGTTTTAATTTCAAACAGAATAGGAGAGAGCCCCTTGCAGAAGGAGCACGACGTGCTGCAGTCAGGCTGCTGCTCTCACCACGATTTTCTCCTTTTCCCAGGGATGGGTGAACAGGAGGGGCTTTACAGGGAGATTTTACACCAAAAAATGCTATTATTATTATTATTATTATTATTATTATTAATAATAATAATAATAATAATAATTATTATTATTATTATTATATATATTATTAATATATTAGATAATGTTATAATAATAAATTGTAATAATCATTAATAATAATATAAATATTATATAATAATATAAAATCATGTAAATACTATATAATAATACTATAAAATAACAAAATTACTGTATAATAATTAAAATTAAAATTAAAATTATTAATAATAATAATAATAAATGCTTTATTATTATTTTATAGCGGGATGGTGTCAGTACACTTGAGTGGGGCAGCCCTATATTTTTCCTTTTCCCAAACCTGCAGAGGAACCCAGCTGCAAAGGACCTGCAGGGAGCTGCACAGGGCTCTGATCTGCTGGAGAACATTCCTGAGCCTGAAAACCAGATTTTGCAGTGCAAAACTTTCCCAAACTGAGCAGGATTGGTAGATTTATTTTTAATTCCACATTTCTTTGAAGCTGCATTTTTTTTTTTTTTTATCTTTTCATCCCCCATTTACTCTGCTAGCAGGGAGTATTTCCATATTTTCCCCCCTCTTTTGCCTTTTCCAAATCCTGGCTGTTTTGTGGTGGCAGAGTGACAAGAGAGCTTTGAAACTGCACAGCTCTGCCAGTCTGCCAGCGCTGGCAAAATTTTGCAGGAAAATAGAACACTGGAAAGAAAAATTGCAAAAAGGTGGGGGGGAAAAAGAAGCATTTTGTGCTGCTTAAAAATGTAAAAAACTTCTCTAAGAAGAAACCCTCCAACAGGTTATTTGAAGGCGCTGAACACTGTGAAAAAAAAATCACCTGGATCGGTTTTACTGAGGAAATCTTAATTTTTTGACTAGTTTTCCTAAGCTCTGAGGCATCCAGCAGCACCGGTGGGTCAGGGATCGATCTTTTTTCATGCCTGGGTGTTTCCAGAAGTCTCTGTGGTGGGGCTGGACCTTTCTGACTGCGGGGCTGAGGTTTGGACAGCAGGAAGGTCCTGCCCTGTCGGAGTCCAGCACATCCCTCTGGCTGGCTCCAGACCCTGGCAGGGGGCTCGGAGACCTTGGCACAAAGTCAAAAACACCTGTGGCTTCCATTTTAGCCCGTGGAAAAAGCTGCCAACTCTGTGTGAGGAATTACAGCCACAAGGGTTTGAGCAGTGTGGTAGTTGAATTAACACAGGGTGAAAAAGTAGAATTTTGGGGCTTTTAGAATGGGGTACAAGGGGACAAGATGGAGGGATTTGGGCATGTCCTGACCTTCTTCTCCTTCTCCTTGCCCTCCATGTCTCGCTGTGCTGGTGACACTTTTCTGTTGGTTTAAGGCACAGACACACTGTCCAACATCAATGACAGACATTGGCACGTTATTGTAAACACAGCACACGGAGTTTTGGGTATAAAATGTGAACACTGCCCTGAGGGCAGACAGAATGCCATGGCCGAGCTGCTGGACAGAGCTCAGCAGGGCAGAGAAAGAATGTTCTAGAGAAGGGAAAATAAACAACCTTGAGAAGCTGATCCTGCACATTCAGACTCCTTCTTTGGCTGCACGGGCTGGGAGAACAAGGACTTTCACACTCTCATGCCAGCAAAGCAGACCCCGAGACTGCCCTGGGGATTTTCCCTGGTCAGTGGGGTCAGGACAGAGCTGGGCAGGGGCTCTTCACCTGCTCCCTCTTTCCTGAGAGTCCCATCCCTGCTGGCACCGCCCCACACAGAGCTGGCAGAGATCAAAGGGGACACGGAGGTGGCAGCACCTTTATTCTTTTGGGAGTTGAAAGGGATGTTTACAGCTCCCCGAGTGAGGTTGTGCCTCTGAGGCAGCACTCCCTGCTCTTTCAGCCTTGTTGCTGTCATCTTCCAGGAGAAAACGTGTTCCCTTTTGATCCTTTCATGCAACGGCATCAAAACAAAGCAGGCGAAGGCACAAGAGCCAGAAGTTTTTAGTCAGCACCCTGTTCAAAGCTCTTCCTTCCTGAGGGGGGAAAAACGAGCAAAGAAAATGTGCAGACAATGAATAACAAAGAAAACTGTTGTTATAAGGCGTCCCCGAGCTGGTAATAATTAGTGCTAACTCCATGATTCACAGAAGGTTGATCAATAATGTGTATTAAAAAACTCATTGCTTTTATAGACATTTACAATACAGGTGGAATTGACTGGTCCTTTAGTTAGAACACCATCACCATTGGTTCATTAAGAAACCACCCTTTGGTAAACAAATTTTCATAACACATTCCACATGTCCACAGGTGCAGCAGGTTAAGATAAGAATTGTTTCTCATTCTTTTCTCTGATCTTCTCACGGACTTTTCCCAGAGAGCTCCTGCCACAGAAAACAGATCCTGAAGAGGCAACAGGATGGTGGAGGCAACCAAATCATGGAGAAAGGCTTCGTCCCCACGTGTGGAAGGGCTGAGGAGGCTGCAGCTGCAGCGAGGGGAGGCAGCTGAGTTTGAAGGATGGGCAGGAGCTCCCTGCAGAGGCTGGGAGATGCTGAGCTCGCCCAAAGGAGTGAGAACTGCCAGCTTCCAGAAATTCTCATCACTCCAGTGGAGAGGCTTTGCTGGGATGATGGAAGGGCATGAAAATAACAGATAGCTTTACAATAGATGATAATAAAGCTGTGACCCCAGCAGGGTCCCCCTGCACCAAGGGCTTTGGTTGTGAAGTGTCTCCTCGCCATGTCACCCCAGGGTACAGTGTGACACGGGGGCTTCAGGTGCATGCCAGCCCAGAATGAGGCAGGCTTTGCCCGATCAGGTGATCTCAAATCCTTCTTTATCGTGGTCTGAAAGGTTTTGTCTTGAGAAGACACTGACAGGGAAGAAGGGGCACAAAGGAAGGAGGGAACAGTAATCACAGGATCATGGAATGGTTTGGGTTGGGAGGGACATTAAATCCCACCCAGTGCCACCCTTGCCATGGCAGGGACACCTCCCACTGTCCCAGGCTGCTCCCAGCCCTGTCCAGCCTGGCCTTGGACATTCCAGGGATCCAGGGGCAGCCACAGCTGCTCTGGGCACCCTGTGCCAGGGCCTGCCCACCCTCATCTAATAAAACCCCTCCTGATATCTAAATCTCTCCTCTTTTAGACAAGAACTCTTCTCCTGGCATTCTCCAGAACACTGTGGAGACACCGAACATCCCCTGCTCCAGGCATTCTGCTTTGAAAATCCACGGATCTGCCCTGCCAGGAGAGCAGAGCAGGGAATTCTCTCCTCCAGGCAGGGCTGGGCTTGGCCATTTCCTGAAGGAAGGAGGCTGTGCAGCCTCTGGAGCAGTAATTGCTGAGCAGCCCAGCCATGGGTCTCCTGCTGTGCTTTCCATCCCCTCCTGAGCTGCCTTGGGGCTTGTTTCCATTCAGGAGCCTTTGGCAGCCCTGTTATTTTGTGCTCCGCATGTGTCACTCTTTATAAGCTGGAGCTGCTCCGTGTTGAGATAGACACTGATAAATGCTGTAATCACATGGGGCTGTCTGAGCAAAGACATTTGAAACCACTTTTTTTCCTCCTTTTATTTCCTTTTTTTTTTTCCTCTTAGTGTCACATCTTGCACTGTTTTAGCTTTCTTTTTTACAGCCTTATTCTTTCTCTGGAAACATCTGCTGAGGGAAAAACGAGGGGGAATGAGGATGTCAAGTCACACATGGCTGTGGGCACAGAGACCATGTTTGAGGTTATCCATGTTAAGGGTTTAAGGTCCCTTCCGAGCAGAGCTCTCTGTTCCTGTAACTCTGCCTTGTGCTCTTGGTTTCCCTCACACTGACAGGGCAGCAGGATTTGGGTCCTGGGCTGTGGCCACTCCCCTGTGTCCTCTCGACAGCAGGCTGGACATGAGCCAGCAGAGTGCCCTGGTGGCCAAGAAGGCCAATGGCTCCTGGCCTGGATCAGGAATGGTGTGGCCAGCAGGAGCAGGGAGGTCACTCTCCCCTGTGCTCAGCACTGGTGAGGGCACACCTCGAGGCTGTGCCCAGCTCTGGGCCCTCAGTTTGGGAAGGACGTTGAGATGCTCGAGTGCATCCAGAGGAGGCAACGAGGCTGGAGAGGGGCTGGGAACACAAACCCTGTGAGGAACGTTTGGAGGAGCTGGGGTTGTTCAGCCTGGAGAAGAGGAGGCTCAGAGGTGACCTCGTTGCTCTCCACAACTCCCTGAAGGGAGGTGCAGACAGGTGGGGTCGGTCTCTTCCCCCGGGCAGCACTGACAGAACAAGAGGACACAGCCTCACGCTGCATCAGGGAAGGTACAGGTTGGATATTAGGAAAAAAAATTCACCAAAAGAATAATAAAGTACTGGAATTGTCTTCCCAGGGAGGTGGTGGAATCACCATCTCTGGATGTGTTTAAAAAGACTGGACGTGGCACTTGGTGCTATAGTCTAGGTGAGGTGTCAGGGCATGGGTTGGACTTGATGATCTTAGAGGTCTCTTCCAACCTCATTATTCTGTGATATTTTGTGATTCTGTGATTCTCTCATCAGCCCAGCCTGGGCTCCTGCAGAGGATCACACTGATAAATGGATAAACCTCCCAGAGAAAGGAGTCCCAGCCTCCTCCCTGCCCTCAGGTGGGCAGGGCAGACCCTGGCACTCCCTGTTCCCTGCCAGCTGCCAGGGAAGGGCTGTTTTCCACCAGGACTGCCTGGGCTGTGCTGGCAGCCCCAGCCTGAGCTACTCTGGAGCCTTCAGCAGCCTGCATCACCCCATCAGCACCTGCCCCATCCCCCTTCAGCAGACACCAAAGCCCTGCAAGGAGGAGCCCAGGTGACTTAGGGACCCCTGAGTGGGATGGGGAGCAGCTCTCCCTCCTCCTGCTCTGCCAGGCCTACCTGCAACCTCCTACAGACACTTTCAGGTCCTATTTGAGTTTCCAGAGTTGCCTGTCCCTCCTGGCCACCAGCCCCTCAGCACGCAGTCTGGAATTCTGGGGGTTCTGTCCTGAGAATGAACCTGGTAAATGTGATTTGCTGGGGAGGGCTTTGGGTTCATTCCAGAGGTGTCTGTCTGTGATTTATCTCCCTGTCCCTGCCCAGGCACTCAACCTAACCCAGAGCCGCTTGAGCTCCATTTCCCACTTGCCATGCACGACCTTTCAGGAGAGGGAAATGCTTTCCCATTATCTGGTTAAAGGCATCTTTATTTTGCCATTGTATTTCTCAGCCATTTTCCTGTGAATCTCAATAAAACAGCCAGGGTTACTGCAAGAGCTGTTTTAACAATGAAAGCAGCTTCACCCTAAAAGTTGCATTCAGCCTAATGAAGATCCATCTGCTACAGCACAAAACTCAGGGAAATAATGAGGGGAAATAGGTTTGGTGAGCACATCCTTCACTCTGAGAGCAGCCAGGAGCTCCCCTGCCTGTTGTGAAGGAATAGAGGAACATTTTGTGCCCTTTGGCTTGCAGTCAGTAAATAATGAGAAGCAGGCAGCTGCTGAAGGTTTGCCCAGCCCGAGCTGCTGCTAACAGCCAGGGCTGAGGCAGAATCACAGGTCAGACCTGAGCCCTGCAGAAATGCGAGGGCAGGTGGCACCTTTGTGTGCATTGGAAATGTCAGCAGCTCTCTGATGTTGGCTGGGCCACACTCAGAGGCTGTGTGGGACATTCTGGCCAAGTGGGAAGCAGCTGAAGCCCAGCAGAGCCCCTCTCCTGCTGAGGGCTCAGTGCTGGGAGTCCGCAGAGTGAAGGCAGCACTGAATTTCCATGGCCCTAGAGCTCCTGGGGGCTGCCTCACCACATACACCCAAACTGCTCACCACACACCCCAAACTGCTCACCTCACACCCCAAACTGCTCACCACACACACCCCAAACTGCTCACCTCACACCCCAAACTGCTCACCTCACACCCCAAACTGCTCACCACACACCCCAAACTGCTCACCACACACCCCACACTGCTCACCACACACCCCACACTGCTCACCACACACCCCACACACTGCTCACCACACACACCCCACACTGCTCACCACACACCCCACACACTGCTCACCACACACCCCAAACTGCTCACCACACACCCCACACTGCTCACCTCACACCCCAAACTGCTCACCACACACACCCCACACTGCTCACCACACACCCCACACACTGCTCACCACACACCCCACACTGCTCACCACACACACCCCACACTGCTCACCACACACACCCCAAACTGCTCACCACACACCCCAAACTGCTCACCTCACACACTGCTCACCACACACACCCCACACTGCTCACCACACACACCAAACTCCTCACCACACACACCCCAAACTGCTCACCTCACACACCCCACACTGCTCACCACACACACCCCAAACTGCTCACCTCACACCCCAAACTGCTCACCACACACACCCCACACTGCTCACCACACACACCCCAAACTGCTCACCACACACCCCACACTGCTCACCACACACCCCAAACTGCTCACCACACACCCCAAACTGCTCACCATACACACCCCACACTGCTCACCACACACCCCACACTGCTCACCACACACCCCAAACTGCTCACCACACACCCCACACACTGCTCACCATACACACCCCACACTGCTCACCACACACCCCAAACTGCTCACCTCACACCCCAAACTGCTCACCACACACACCCCAAACTGCTCACCACACACCCCAAACTGCTCACCACACACCCCACACTGCTCACCACACACCCCAAACTGCTCACCACACACCCCAAACTGCTCACCACACACCCCACACTGCTCACCACGTCCCCATGCTCAGGGTCCCAAAGGGACCTCCTTGCTTGACACCTCCAAGCCAGGCTGGACCTGGGCAAGGATTTCACCTCTGCTGTGCCCCGTGCATTCCCACAGAACCAGCTGGGAGAGCTCCAGCCCCAAAGGGAGATGGAGGCACCCAGGACATCCCTCTGTCCCTCTCCCTGCTCTTGCCACGCCTGCAGCAGCAGGTTTGGGGCTGGATCAGGGAAGTTTGCTTGGCACAGCTCAGAGTGCAGCTGTCCCTGTCACCTGCTGAGCGCCCTGGGCAGAGCTGGCACCTGCGGGGTGTGTCACTGTCCCCACCTCCCCTGGAGGACCCCAGCTCTCTGCAAACCCCACAGTGAGGCCCCTAAAACGTTTACCCAGCATTGGGCAGGGGGTGGTGACGCTGCTGTCATTAACACAACCATTACAGCAGCTGCTGGTTCCTCTTAGGGAACCCCACAATCCCAGCGTGGTTTGGGCTGGGGGCGAACCTTAAATATCATCCAGTTCCACCCCAACCAGACCTCAGCAGCTGGCAGAGGTCACAGGGCACAGCAGGGCCACAGGAGGTGTCCAGCACTTGAGCTCCAAGGTCTCGTCCCAGGGAGAAGGGCTGCCCTTAAACCAGACAGGAGAAATGAGGAATTGCTCCATCAGACTTCCCCAAATGGGCTTTCAAAGCTCTTCTGTCAACCTTGTGCCAAGGCAAGAGAGAGACAGACAGCCTGTCTGGCACTGCCTTCCAAAGGGATTTATCTGACCACGCCGAGAATCCAAGCAGAAAGCAGCAGAGGCAGTTAAATGCTCCAATACTTTGTCTTCTGTCAGCATCAATATCTGGAATTAGGTCCTGAAAGATTCATCCTTGGAAAATATCTCCAAAATGAGTGAGGATGGAGTAAGGGAGGTAACTGATCACTTTTTAACCAAAACCATCCAAAAAGGCCCAACCAAATCATGTTTGGCTTTCAACTTTGGCCAAGAAAACACAAGGTTCTTTCTCCAAGTTTGAATTTCCTTATGGAAAAAATAGAAAGAAAAACCAACTTGACAAAAGTATTTTTTCATTAAGCTGTTGCTCTTCCACAAGGCAGTTCCTTCTAAAACTCGAATTCCCAGAAAAAGTGTCCAGACCGTTCAAAGTGGGCAGTTTTCTCTGTCCTAGAAGCCTTGAGGAGAAGATATTTAGGATCCAAAAAGTAAAGATCATTCCCATTCCCAGACTCGGGGTGGGCTCCTTGGGACTGTTCTGTGCAGGGCCAGGAGCTGGAATTGCTGATCCTCGTGGATCCCTCCCATTCTGGGATATTCCATGGTGGTTTCTCAGTGTTTAGGGCAAAGCTGACACTTGCAGGGGCGTGCAGGGAGATGAATCCCATGGGTTTCTGGAGCATCCCAAGCCATTTTCCATATGAAATAACCCCAGGAAATCAGGGTGATTGGTGCTTTAGCTCCAAACCTGCTGCCCTGCTTCCCTTGGGCAGTTTTTGCCTTCACAGGAAGGAAAACTTTGCCTTGAAGTTTTCTTTTCCAGGTGACTCGGTGCAAGGAACCTTCAGCCCAGACTCACGGATATCTCCAGATTTACTTAGGGCTGAAGGTGGATTTGCTGGAGAAGGGTCATTTTTATGGCAAACCCCTTCTGAATTGCCTCCAAATGCTCCCTGCCCACACCCAAAATCCCAAAAACCTCAACAGGAAGGGCACAGCCTGGAAGAGGCCGTTTTGCTGCCCCGTCCCTCGCTCCCTCCCTGTTCCATGAGCTCGGGGAGCTGACAGCACTAACAGCACACACTCCAAGCACACTTCCCTGCTTTTCTCCCTGCTCACAGCCAGCATTTCCATTCCCTCTTCCATTTGGGAAAGCAGAATTACAGCACAGACCGGGACTGGCTTAACAAAAGTATTGGCGAGGCAGCGTTGGAGCCCATTAAGCGAGAGCTTGGCTCTCATGCTAATTTTCTTTTTAATAAGGAACAAATGGGCTGGGCTGCCACACAAAAGCGTGGAGCTGCTCCGAAACGAGCAGGAACGGAGCTGGGGGCAGCACAGCCCTGCTGTGTTATGAGGTTTTGGGGGTGGAAAACTCCTACAAATCATTTGTGTCCGTTGTCTAAATGGAACGCGCAGGGAATAATTTGAAGCAGGGAAGCATTAAGAAAGTAAAGGATCCACTTCTGCACTCGTTTGCTCAGCTTAAACACCTTGCTTTGTTTGCTGCCCTTGTTAGAGAAATTGTGCCTTGGTTAGACTTAAAATATGAGTGTGATTATCGAACCCAAATATAAACCAATACAGAACAGAAAACACTATTCATAGCCACGGAGAGCAGGAGCTTTACATAATTTCCATAGTGTGTCACGCATTTCTAGGAAGGAGAAAAAGGTCTTGAAAAGAAGCAGCTGACAGGGAAATCATTATGAGTGATTTCTATGCTCACAGGGTAGTCCTAAACGAGAATAATGTTGCTCTGGAAAATAACACTTGCAAAGTTATTTGGGCCTGAAGTTCCCCACAGGCTCCTGGGGGGCTTTGCAGAAGTGCTGAATCAGGGCACAGGAGGCAAAACATTTGCGCAGGAGCCACGCAGGGAAATCAGCACTTCTGGCTCCAGCGTGGCCTGCAAGGCTGCAGGAGAGGATCCTGCATCCCTGCATCCTCCTGCATCCCTGGCCTGTCTGGGAGCAGGGAGCAATCCGTGGGGACAGGAGCAATCCATGGGGACAAGGGCAATCCATGGGACAGGGGCAGTTCATAGGAACAGGATCAATCCATGGGGACAGGAACAATCCTTGGGACAGGGGCAATCCATGGGGACAGGGGCAATCCATGGGGGCAGGATCAGTCCATGGGGACAGGAGCAATCCATGGGAAGAGGGGCAATCCATGGGGACAGGATCAGTCCATGGGGAAAGGGGCAATCCATGGGGACAGGAGCATCCTGCTGCCCCTTCCCTGGGGCTGAGCTGTGGCTCAACCCCGAGGCATGGGCAGGGTGTGAACCAGAGCTGCTGGGGAGGTTAAACAGGCCTAAAAGTGAGAATGGGACAAATGGATCCATCCCTGGTCCTGCCAGGCTCTTCTGGCAGTGCTGTGGAGCTGGGGAAGCACAACCAGCCCTGCAGAGGCCAGAGCCAAGCCCCCAGTGCACTGCACTGCCTCTGCTTGATCCCCCAAAACCTTGAATCAGGCTTTAAAGTCAACCTTTGGAGCCATCTAAACTCCACCAGGATAGAAAGAGTGCTCAGGAATGTGGAGAGACTCAGGCCCTCATCAGCTGGGCCTGTTCCTTTAAGCAAAACTTCAAATCTGGTGCTAAACGCTCACTCCCAGCTTTCATTTATTTATTTATGCTTTTAATTCTCTCCTAGATGCTGGGAAACATATTTGCATTTCATTAAAATGTATTTTCCCCACTTAGTTCTGCATTCTTTCCTGGCAAATGTTGCCTTTTTGTCATTTTCCCCAGGCCTGGAGCAGACTCAACGTGGTGCAGCTGCTTTGCTTGAGCAGCCCCTGGAACCTCAGGCTGGTTCCTGGTCCTGAACCCCTGTGGGCACCTCAGGAGGCTCTGGAGTCCATGGATCATCAGATCATGGCCACCACAGCCTGAGGGGCACAAAGAGCAACACACGGATGCAGAAATCTGAAGGATGTGGGCAGGTCCTGGATCTGCAGCCCTGCCAAAGGGGCCGAGGGTGGCATTTAGCAGGGTTTGGGCACATCTGCCATCAGTGCCAGCTTTTCTCCCCGCTGGAAGCGGCTTGGCTGGCACAGCCGGCCACCAGCACCGTGGCACTGCAGCCAAGGCCCTGCGGGATCTGGGGACAGGCAGAGTCTGCAGGTCCCACCTCCCACTCAGCATTTCCCTGCACAGACACACGTCCCTGCCACCCTGGCGGGCCTGGCCAGAGGAGCAGCCTTTGTGCAGCACGAGAGTGGCACCTTTGTGATCCTGAACCATGAAACCACATCCCATCCCATGGATCCCATTCCATCCCATGGATCCCATCCCATCCCATGGATCCCATCCCATGGATCCCATCCCATCCCATGGATTCCATCGCATCCCATCCCATCCCATCTCATCCCATGGATCCCATCTCACCCCATGCCACCCCATGGATCCCATCCCATCCCATGGATCCCATCCCATCCCATCCCACCCCATGGATCCCATCCCATCCTATCCCATCCCATCCCATGGATCCCATCCCATGGATCCCATCCCATCCCATGGATCCCATCCCATCCCATGGATCCCATCCCACCCCATCCTATCCCATCCCATCCCATGGATCCCATCCCATCCCATGGATCCCATCCCACCCCATCCTATCCCATCCCATCCCATGGATCCCATCCCATGGATCCCATCCCACCCCATGGATCCCATCCCATCCCACAGTTCATTCCTCATTCCCCATCCCTCTGCCCCAGTGCTGGTGTCCAGCTCCTCCCCCAGCTGCAGGACACACCATTCCCAGGGGGATCCACGCCCCTCTCCCTGTCTCTGAGTGTCCTTTTCCTGCCAAACGGGTTCAGAGCTGTCCTGAGCCTCCTTCCAAACCAGCTCTGCTCCTGGCCACCCCACAAGGACCTTCTCTGGAACTTTTCCCTGGGTGTCTCGCTCAATCTCATCCCAGCTCGAGCACCATCCATATTTCATCACCAGGGGTGCTATTAGAGCTCCCTGTCCCCGTCAGCTGAGGTGTCCTCTCCTGCTCTGCTCACCAGACCGTGGGAGAGGCTCGCTGAGGCTGGGCCTTGGCTCCAGGAGGTGAAACCCAGCCTGGTTTGGAGTGGAAGCAGCTCCAGCTGATGATTTATTACATTTTAGCGTCTCAAAGATGTTAAAAGCAACATCTGTCTCCCAACCACTTTTTCTTCCAGCCCTATAGGGAAGCTGAGCACAGGAAAAGCACCAGGAATGCAGAGCACCATTAATATTTAAGTCAGACTGGCAGAAAGAAACTTTTAAGCATGGTAGAAATTATCTGGATGAAGAGAAGCATTTCCTGGAGCAAAGAGCTTAAGCCAAGTCAAGCACATGAGTGCAGGAACACTGTCCCTTGCCCCTGACACAGACAGAGAGTGCTCCTGAAGGGATCCCAGTGCCAGGGACAGAGCTTTGGGCTGCTCTGGGCACCACAAGGTTGTGACATTCCCATTCTCTGGACAGAGAGACACAATTCTGTCTCTCAGCATTGCACAGAGAGAAGCAGAGAAAACAATCTTTATCTCTGCCCCTTTGTTTTGCCCATGTGGAATGTGGTGTGGAGATTGTTCACCTGCAGGGATTGCTGGGCTGGATTCTGGTGAAGGTTGTTTGGGCTCAGTGCCCAGTGGGATCCAGCTGTGCTGGGCTCTCAGCAGAGTCACAGTTTGAGTTAATTAGAGAGGGGAGTAAGAAGTGAGTGTGTAGAATAGGATAGCATCTCTTTAAATAGTATATTAATGTAATATAATGTAGTTTTAATAAAGCTGTCCTTCAGCCTCCTGATCTGGAGCAGACATCACCATTTCTTCCCTGAGCTGGGATCTGCTGCATTTTCACTGCACCAGGTGGGTCAGTGTCCCCACCCCAGCATCACCAGATGTCACTGCTCTGTCCCCGCAGGCAGCCCCAGGCAGATCCTTCCCCCAGAAAAGGACAAGGGATGGGGCTCCCAGGCAGCTCTGCAAGCTGGGCACCAAGGAAGCCTCACTTCTGGGGCTGGCAGGTGATTCCCAGTCCCCAGGGAGCCGGAAGGAGGCAGCTCCATCCCACAGGATGGCACCGACTCCAGCGCAGGAATGCAAATAAATCCCCTTTTCTTCCTGCTAATTTGTTTCCGTGCAGAATAAATTGAATATGTAATTTCATTTTCTCTCTTGGAGCATTAACAACCTTGGAATTGTTGGGATTCACAATGAAGACAACAAACAAGTAATTACTGACGAGCTGATATGGCTGTGGAGAGGAGAATGCCATTGATTTTAATTCTCGGCAGCCCCGTTTACTCCCCCCTTGCATTAGGCATAATAAAGTGCTACAGTAGATTATGTTCTGCTGTAAAACAGTTCTTACCAGCCACCACAAACTGCTCCTCATCAGGGCCTAGCCCTCCACCACCCCACCCCTCGCCAGCGTCCCCTGGGGAGCCTCTCCACCCTCACAGGGAACAATTCCTTCCTAATGTTTAATTTCAATCTGTTCTCTTTCAGTTTAAAACCATTCCCCTTTTCCTGCCACTCCAGGCCCTTGTCCAAATTCCCTCTCCAGCTCTCTGCAAACCCCTTGAGGTTCTGGAAGGGGCTCCAAGATCTTCAGAGCTCCGGTGTGCAAGGCCATGAGCAAACTGCTCTCACTGCCAGATATTTCTTACGGCACCGAGCGCCACGAATCCCCTGGCAGCGGCTCTGGCCCCGAGCTGGGAGGCTCAGGAGGTGAGGTTTGCCCTGTGCCTGTTCCCCCACAGGGCTGGGCAGGACGTGCTGCCCCTTCCAGGGGCACAGGGATGCTCTGGAGTTTGCCACCTTCAGCCCCGAGAGGTTTTTGCTCCTTCTCCGCGTGTGCCTGAGGGCACAGCTCCAACACAGGTGCTAGAAACGTCTCCTGTCACCGTTTTCATTGCCCCCCCCATCATTTCTGGGGGGTGTTTCTACAAGAAATTCTTGGAATTTCATTATTTTTTTTTTTTTTTCCATGTTCACGGTGCTTTCTGAGCTCCACCTTCACTTCTGTGAGATCTGAACAGGCGTTTGATGCTCTGCCTTAAATTAGGTCCTCATGTTCCGTGCGGAGTTCACCAGCTCTCAGAATGATCTTTCGGAGCCTAATTAATTATTTAAAGAAGTTTAAAATGGTGAGTGGTCTTTAAAGAAGGCATTGTCTCATCTCAATTATCTTTTCAGAGGTTTCTCTGCTCTCCCTGAGTCGGGTAAGAGACTTGCTTAAGCACTGGCAGATAACTAATTCCCCAATTAATACAACTAATGTTTACACAGGGATGAATTCCTATTTTAGCAGCACTTGCAGCATCGATGACCTTGCTAAACTCCCACACTGAGGATTTCTCTCACAGGACACAGACACACCGATTTTATTACACAAATATTCGTCTTTATTACCAGATATTCCCAAATTAACCTCTTGCAAGAGGCTTCTCATTTGATAAAGAGCACAGGTTGCTGCACTGAGGGAAAGCCATTAACATCTAATTAAGCACCAGAATTATCCAATAGGATTTCTTGGTATCTCCTTCAAAACTTTTTCTTCCTCTTCAGCTCCCAAACAACATGAAAAATGGAGGGTGAACTATCCCAAGAAATAGATAATAATAGAATAAGTATAAATAATCTATAAATATTATAATAATAAAATGAAATAAATCCTCTCAGCACAAAATCTGCAGCCTTTCGTGAGCAGGTTCAGGTGAAAGCGTCGGGATTTTTGTGTGAGGGGAGCTCTGCTGGCACAGCTCAGGGATTCTGAACCACATTTATTTCCTCTCATTCCTTACAACTTCCTGAAATCCAGTCCCTGCAGGCTCTGCCACTGGGGGCAGAGTCTTTCCCACTCAGCTTTGGGGCTCTGTGGATCTGAGATGACGCTGGCCAGAATTTTGTTTGACCAAGCTGCCAATTTCTAACCTGGAAAAGGCTCCAGCCCCAGGTTTTTGGGAAGCACAAAGCCCTGCTTTGGGTCAGCCACTGGCATTAAAGGCTTTGGAAAAGCTCTGGGCTGTGCAGACCCTTCAGCCCCCATCCCAGGGAGGCAGTTCTGGCCCAAACCGACAATTTTTGGATAAATTTTTCATGCAGACCGAGTTTAGATAGACTTTTCCCTGCATATACTTAATTTAAAGTCCATTTGACAATGCTAGTTTCGTGTATTTTGATTGAATTTTAATTGGTATTCAAGCGAGCTTGAGACTAATTGTCAATTAAAAATGCATAACGGGATGTGAAACAAATTTCCAGAATAAAAATCCCAATAAATTCATGTTAAGCTCTATAATTGCTTAAATATACACTCATAAAATGTTTGTATCATGGCAGTGCTATGGAGTGGAAGATTTCCTGATGGTTTTTACTCACACCCCCTAAAAGTTACAGAATTGAGGAGGGAAATAATGATTATCCTTGAATCAAGGACCTCCAGAGCTTCTCGCTGCAAAGGATTTGATTTTTCTCTGCTGCAGGGAGAAATCTGGGATGCTCAGACCTGTTCCATCAGAGCACCTTCAATCCACGAGGAATTTCTCATTCCCCACAATTTTCTCCTCCTGTTCAAGTCAAGTTTTTAACTGTCACCCATCCATGACACAGGAAGGAAAATAGAAAAGGGAAAAAAAAATCAAAGTAGAAAAGGGAGAAATATCAAAGTAGTAAAGGGGGGAAAGCAAAGTAGAAAAGGGGAAAAATCAAAGTAGGAAAGGGAAAAAATCAAAGTAGGAAAGGGGGAAAATCAAAGCAGAAAAGGGGAAAAATCAAAGTAGGAAACGGGAAAAATCAAAGCAGAAAAGGGGGAAAATCAAAGTATAAAAGGGGGAAAATCAAAGTAGAAAAGGGGAAAAAATCAAAGTAGAAAAGGGGGAAAAAATCAAAGTAGAAAAGGGGAAAAAATCAAAGTAGAAAAGGAAAATATCAAAGTAGAAAAGGAGAAAAATCCAAGTAGAAAAGGGGGAAAATCAAAGCAGAAAAGGGGAAAATGGCCACAAAATAAAGAAGGCAGGGGAAGGGATGGTGAGAGCAGAGCACAGGGAGAAGCTCAGGGTGCAAGCACAGCTGAGGCTTTCCAGGAAGGTGGCAAACGACTGGGAGAAATTCAGGGAAAGTTTGTCTTTGACGAAGGTCAGTGCAGACACTTGGAAAGTGAACAAACAAATGGGGAAGAGCAGAGTGGAAGATAAAAATGGAACTGGGAATTTGGGAGGGGCAGCTCCAGAGGGAGGCTCAGTTCTGTGCAGTTCTGGATTTGAGGGAATCGCAGCAGGGATCCAACGCTGGAAAAGTGGATTCCAGTCAAATTTACCAAAACCCCAGGATTTCCTGGTGGCAAGGCAGGGTGAGATTGTTGGATGGACTTGGAGGGAAGGACAAGGGAGCTGCAGGTGACAGAGCTGCCAAGATTCAAGGAGAGAGGATATTCCAAGGACAGGACAACAACAACCAATTTGAGAAGCCTGTGAGAAGCTAAAGAAAGGATTCTTTTTATATTTAATTTCTTTTCTTTTGCAAAGAACAACATGGACAGCATCAGCTTTTGGACAGAGGCACAATACCTGCAAAACAAAACAAACCCACAATCATTTTTACAGAGCCCTGAAGGAATGGAAATCCCAAAACAGAAAGAAGGAAAGAAAGGAAGGGAAGGAAGGGAAGGAAGGGAAGGAAGGGAAGGAAGGGAAGGAAGGGAGGGAGGGAGGGAGGGAGGGAGCGAGGGAGGAAGGGAGCGAGGGAGGAAGGGAGCGAGGAAGGGAGGGAGGGAGGGAGGAAGGGAGGAAGGGAGGAAGGGAGGAAGGAAGGGAGGGAGGAAGGAAGGGAGGGAGGAAGGAAGGGAGGGAGGAAGGAAGGAAGGGAGGGAGGGAGGGAGGGAGGGAGGAAGGAAGGAAGGAAGGAAGGAAGGAAGGAAGGAAGGAAGGAAGGAAGGAAGGAAGGAAGGAAGGAAGGAAGGAAGGAAGGAAGGAAGGAAGGAAGGAAGGAAGGAAGGAAGGAAGGAAGGAAGGAAGGAAGGAAGGAAGGAAGGAAGGAAGGAAGGAAGGAAGGAAGGAAGGAAGGAAGGAAGGAAGGAAGGAAGGAAGGAAGGAAGGAAGGAAGGAAGGAAGGAAGGAAGGAAGGAAGGAAGGAAGGAAGGAAGGAAGGAAGGAAGGAAGGAAGGAAGGAAGGAAGGAAGGAAGGAAGGAAGGAAGGAAGGAAGGAAGGAAGGAAGGAAGGAAGGAAGGAAGGAAGGAAGGAAGGAAGGAAGGAAGGAAGGAAGGAAGGAAGGAAGGAAGGAAGGAAGGAAGGAAGGAAGGAAGGAAGGAAGGAAGGAAGGAAGGAAGGAAGGAAGGAAGGAAGGAAGGAAGGAAGGAAGGAAGGAAGGAAGGAAGGAAGGAAGGAAGGAAGGAAGGAAGGAAGGAAGGAAGGAAGGAAGGAAGGAAGGAAGGAAGGAAGGAAGGAAGGAAGGAAGGAAGGAAGGAAGGAAGGAAGGAAGGAAGGAAGGAAGGAAGGAAGGAAGGAAGGAAGGAAGGAAGGAAGGAAGGAAGGAAGGAAGGAAAGAAGGAAGGAAAGAAGGAAGGAAGGAAGGAAATTCTCTAATTCTCTTCAGGAATCTTGCAGGCTCTGAGCGTGCCCAGGGGTGTTCAGTCTTTATTCCCATTCTTTATTCCCATTCCAGCTCTGAGTGGGACTGCCATTCCCACTGCCCCTCCAAGTGCCAGAACCACGGCTCAGAAAACCCAGCCAGACTGGAGAGATCCAAAATCCAGATCAGACAATCAGAAAATCATTTCAACTGCAGGACACTGGGAAGCAAAACAACCTCTTGCATGGATAATTTCCAATTTTTTGGGGTGCAAATCCTCCTTTCAGGGCTGTTTGCTCTCCAGAGAGCAGGATTTGTTGTAGGAAACACCATCTGAGCTGGTTATCCTGGGATTTCTCAGCAAGCAGGAGGGAGCAGAGCCCAGCACAGACACCCACCCCAGCATGAGAGGATGTGCAGGAAACACCTGCAGCTGCTTCTGGCAGCCAAAAAGGGAGCCTGGCCCAGCTCTGCTGTCAATATTTGCACTGAAGACACCGAAATCTCTCAGAGGAATCCTGCCCTGGGCCTCTCAAACAGAAATTCTGCTGCGAAGGACATAACCTCCCAAAGCAAGAAAACTGGGAGATGAAGAGAAGGCAGAACTGAGGGAAAGTATGCTCTGAAAAAGGAGAATGGAGTTCCAGGGAAGGAGACAAACACTACAGAGGGAATGCAGAATAATTTTCAATATTGCTACAAACCAGGTATTAAAGAAAGGTACAACTAACTCCAAACTGAAATAATGTAGGAAAATAGGCTCTGAAAGGAGCAGCCCTGTGGTCAGCCCGGGCTGTTTGGTGATATGAGGAAAAATCAATGTTTTTGCTGTTCCAGAAGGTGCTGGATCCCTCATTCCCTCAGCTGGGCTCTATTCATCCTGCAATGAGCTGTTTTGCCATCCCAGCGTTATGAAATATTTCACCACACCTCTGTAGATATCATTACCAATCTATTTTGCATATCATTAAAAATAGAAGAGCTCAGGTTAGTCAGATGAGACCTACTTTCTCTGAGGTTGTTGACTGGTGTTATTTTAGTCCCATTTGACAGACTCCCATCTCAGCTCCTCCAGTGTTCCCATGGCTGGGTCAAACTCCAAACCCCTCTGGAATCTGCAGGGCTTTAACAGCCCTCAGACCCTCAGGGATGTCCCCAGGGGAACCAGCCCTTTCTGGGCTCCTCAGCACAGTTTTTTCTATGCTTGCAATGTAAATATTTTCCCTGCTGACAAATATTGTTTAACATCATCCTTCCCCTGTCAAAGGACTGGAAAATAATTCACCCTCCTCATGTACTATTCACCCCGCTTCTTCCCAAATTCAGAACAGATTGATTTCTTTATGTTCATCGAGATTTATGCCTTTTTTATCCCTTTGTTGTGCCAGGCACAGATTTTCCCAGGTGCTCCAGCGTGACAGTGATCTCCAGTTCATAACTTCTAACATGCATTAATTGCCACCAGTGTTTCTGGGGCTTTATTTTTTATTTTATTTCACTCGTGGAGCTGCTGTCTGTGCTTCCTTCCTGCACTCCACGGGCAGATCCTCGGGGAAGGGAGGGAAAATGGGAGAGACTGGACAGGGGGGCTCAGTGCCCACCCCACACCCCTGCCCAGGGGCGTCCTGGCACTGCCTCGATGCTTCCCCACCAACACAAGGAGCAGCTGAACAGCAGCAAAAACCCATCCCCTGACCTGGAGCAGCTCCAGTCTCTCCTTTTCCTGTGGGAACAGACCCCAATAACGTCTTTAGTGCAGGAGAGGAATCCCCAGAGCCAGGCAATGTGCTGGGGAGCAATAGGGACAGGGTGGTGACACAGCCAGGGCCCCATTCCCTGCCACAGCTGCCCCTGGGTCCCCGGCAGTGCCCAAGGCCAGGTTGGACACTGAGCTTGGAGCAGCCTGGAGCAGTGGAAGGTGTCCCTGCCATGGCAGGGGTGGCTTTGGGGTCCTTTCCAACCCAAACCATCCTGTGATTATCCCATGAAGTGCCAGTCCACCCTCCCCACCCCGGCACTGTCCCCTGACCTGAGTCGACCTCGTGCTCAGCCATGAAATGGGAGGCTGGAGCTGAGACCTTTCCAGGCGTGCCTGGACATCCTCTTTAACCTTTCCAGGTGTGCCTGGACAGCCCAGCAGAAGCACAGGACAAGGGGGGACACCTGTGGGTGTGACCAGTGCCCCCATCAGTGACAACGAGCTGGGGGCAGAACCTGATGCCTTGTGAGGGCACCTGGAGCAGAGGCTGGACAGAGGTAAAGGAATAAAGCAGGGATTTATGAAAAGGCCTCAAAGGACACACCTTGGGCAGCACAAGAGCCCAGCCAGGGCTGCACCCAGGATGGACTCAGAGTCACGAGTTCTCACACTTTTATGAGTTCTGCTCCATTTCCACACTGGGGTTCACTGCCCAATTCCAGCTCCAGGTGATGCAGTCCCACCCTCCCAGGTTGCTCTCCTCCATTCCCTGCTGTTTGCACTTTTTGGGGCTGGAGCTGCAGCGCTGTCCTTGGTTGTGGGGCTGGGAAAGGATTGTTGTGTGTGCCTGAGCTGTGAGGAGAGCTGGCTGACACTTCATGTGGAGTTCAGAGTTATTTCCCAGTGCAGTGCAGAGCCTGGGAAATCTGAAAGCTCAAACTGAAGGCCTCAGCAGGGCTGCACAGATGGGCAGAGCAGGCTCAGCTCAGCCCCACTCAGAGGGTCCCTCAGGTGGGCTCAGCCAGCACGGGGCTCACCTGCCCCAGGTGAGCTCTGCCAGCCCCACTGGAGCCTGCTGAGCTCTGGGACAGCCCCCAGGAAGGCACAGCCTCCATCTCTCCTCCAGCTCCTCTTTGGAATTTTAAATTTAGGGTTTCTCCTGAGCCTCTCAGCCTGTCCTGCAGGCCCGGGGAGCAGGAGCTCCCCAGCAGGGCACAGAAGGGCAGCCCTGCAAGGACACTGCAGCAGGGCCTGCACTGTGCCCCTGCCAGCTCCAGCTCCCCTGTCCTGCCCGTGCCACCAGCCAGTGACCCAGAGAAATCTGCGTGTGACAGAGTGAGCCAGGGCTGGGACACAGCCAGTGTGGGAACCCAGCACATCCCTCTGGCTGCCCTGGCTGGCTCCAGACCCTGGCAGGGGGCACAGAGACCTTGGCACCAAGTCAAAAACACCTGTGGCTTCCATTTTAGCCCATGGGAAAAAGCTGCCAACTCTGTGTGAGGAATTAGAAGCCACAAGGGTTTGAGCAGTGTGGTAGTTGAATTAACACAGGGTGAAAAAGTGGAATTTTGGGGCTTTTAGAATGTGATTCAGGGGACAAGATGGAGGGATTTGGGCGTGTCCTGACCTCCTTCTTCTTCTCCTTGCCCTCCATGTCTCGCTGTGCTGGTGACACTTTTCTGTTGGTTTAAGGCACAGACACACTGCCCAACATCAATGACAGACATTGGCACGTTATTGTAACCACAGCACACGGAGTTTTTGGTATAAAATGTGAACACTGCCCTGAGGGAAGACAGAATGCCATGGCCGAGCTGCTGGACAGAGCTCAGCAGGTCAGAGAAAGAATGTTCTAGAGAAGGGAAAATAAACAACCTTGAGAAGCTGATCCTGCACATTCAGACTCCTCCTTTGGCTGCACAGGCTGGGAAATGAGGACTTTTACACTCTTGGGGTCAGCCCAGGATTGAGACCCCGAGAATCCAGAGCCTGGGGAGCTGAACCTCCAGTGCCAACACGAGGCTTCCTGCTCACACCAGAGGCATTGCAGAGCAGAGAGCCCCGGCTTTAACATTTGCAGCAGTGACATCCGTGACCAGCCACGATCCCACCTTGCTCACTGACTGGCACTGTGGTGGCACTGGTGGCACCACCCTGGGCAGCTGTGGTTGCTCAGGGTGTTCCTGGGGGGACACACAACCCTTAGCGCTCATCAATCACAATTTAACTCTTGTTCAGTCACTCAGAAAATGTTTCTCAGGCTGCTGGGGTGACTTCACCCACGGTGAGGATGATGGGCTGCTGGAACACACGGTATGAGGTGACAATTCCAGCAGGTGCACGGTCAGGTGAGGTCAGTGACCCTGTGTGCTGCCCCTCGAGTGTCCAGGACACAAGGGCAGGACAAGGTTCTAATTCCCAGAGCACCTTCCCACCTCCTGAGGTGGAGTCTGGGCTTTGTTCCAGCCTGGACTTCCAGGACAGCTGCATTTCTTGCCCAGATGAGATTTGCTGTCAGTGAGGAAGATTCCATCACGCTCCAAGAGCAGAGCTGTCTGCTGGAATGCTCATCCCAGCAATCCGAGGCTCGGAATTTGATATGACAAAGTTCAAATTAGCTGTCTTGTTCCTTCCTAGAAATGCCATGGTGCATGAAGCTCTGCCTATGTTCATCCAGATCCGCTGGTAGATCTCCCTGTCAAAGTCTAACTTTGCAGAAGAATCCTTTGGGATGAAAGGCACTGAATAATATCATCATTATGTATCTTCACCTGAAATTAAAATCAGGTGCTCCAGCACTCTGGAGAATTTTCTGTATTGGCCTTTGAAGAATCATCTCCAGGGCAAATCTTTCTCCAGCTGAAATCTAGGATTTAACACACGAATGCTGCCCTTTGCTGGAGGAAGGAATGTCTAGGAAATGGACCTTGAAGCAATAAGTAAATGCAGCAGTTTCTCGTGGTGTGCAGCTGCTGAAGCAGTGAAAGACAGAGAAATATGAAGGACAGGCTGCTGTAACATATGAGCTCTGTCAACAAAAGAAATGTCATGTCAGCCTTGGATGAACACCCTCAAATCAACAGCGGACACTGGATTGACTCAGCTGGTGTCAGGATGTCCTATTAAGAGATGGATGACTTCAGAGGGAGAATTTCTCAATCCATTTATATGAAGAATTTGCCTCTAAATTCAAAAGGAGGTTCTCAGCAGAATTGCTTTAAAATTTATAACCCAGCATCTGTATCTCTTTTGTTTCCCCGGTGAGGAGGAGGCAGGAAGGTGAAATATTCCCCGAGTGTGTCTGGAGCTCGCTCTCCTGGGCAGACCCTCCACGTCCCCTGCTGTGGGACCCATCACTCTTCCCTGTCCCTGTCCCTGTCCCTTCCTCTGCTGCAGCCAATACAATCCAGGGCTGATCATAATTCACCTTTTGGATTTGGGCTCCACACTGCTCTGGCCAGAGGCTTTGGGAGATGCCAATCTTTTGTCCACCGTGGTTTTTCTGCCCTGAAAGCTGCAGTCAGGAGAAAATAATTTGCACTGGCAGACTGGGAAGGAGGATGGGGAAGTGCCACCTCTCTCTGACCCCTTGGATTTTCAGTGTGATCTTTATTTTTACCAAGACCCCAGGCCACCAGGTTGGTTTTCCACTCTTCCACTGGTGAAATTCAGCAGCAACTAAAGGAAAACAGGCTGAGTTCATCTAAACACCTAAACCTCAGTACCAGTGGCATCCCTCCATCCTTATTTAAATCCCCTGGGAGCTGGGCTTGGAGCAGTCCTGGAGAATAGGTGAGCAGGCTGAGGGAACCACAGAGAGCTGTGTGCAGGCTCATCCCTGCCTGGTGCTCACAACATCTCCCACCTGGACAGGAGAGGCCCCAGGGAGTCCCTGAGGGCTCCTCTGAACCCAGGAAGACCTTGGTTGGTGTCCTTGGGATGGCCTGGGGTGGCTGCATTCCCTGATTGTTCCTTTCCAGGGGATAATTGGCGCTCCCTGGGCCCAGGGAAGGTCCTTCACCAGCTGAATGCAGCTCAGAGTGCTGGGGAGGAGGGGGGACGAGAGGCACACCTGGGCTTTTGACCTTCCCAGGGAATATTCCAAGTGCTTGTGAGTGGAAGCACTCCAAAGGGCAGCTCTTGTCCCTCGGAGCTCCTTTCCCAGCAGGCAATCCCAGACCATTCATTCCCATTCCCTTTTTACCAGCTGCAACCTCAGCACAGCCTGGTGTGGCATCAGCAGGCCCTGCTCTTGTGGTCACATCACAGCACTCCATTTTCCTGACTTTCCTTGGGGTTTTTTTTGAGAAATCACATGGTCTGAACTGAGCTGGACTTCCACGGCCTTGGGAAACTTCTGGGGTGGGTGAATTTCCAGCAAATGCTGGCCACTGCCATTCCTGAGGGGTTTGTTCTCTGTGTTTACCCAAAGCCTGGTGTCTCTGACCTGTGTGGTTTCTTTTCATCCAGGGATGGCTTTAAAAGAGCTGCCCAAAATCCCCCTCAGCACCAGCAACGCTTTGTGAGCTTGTCAGACATTCTGTTTCTCAAAGGCCACTTAAGATTTCAGTTTAACTGGTTTTAAGTCAGATTTAGAAGTCATGAACACAGCTCACCCATCTGCATAATCTCCGGATTGTTGCTCCTGTGACGAAACCTGAAAACTTCTGCTGTCAGGGCTGATGGTTCTCCCCTGAGTGAAGAGAGCTGTGAGGAATTCATGGACCACTGTCCTTATCATCAGTGGTATCCCAACAAAAATCGAGGGAAGTGCTGGAGGGACATGGATGATCACCTGTGTGACGTGGGACCTCCATGGATTCATGGATGTGGCAGAAGCTGCACAGATCTCAAGGTACCTCTTACAGCTCCTTCCTGTCTGTGCTGTTTCCAGCTGGCTGCAAACTTGGAGCTTTTTTGTTTCATTTTCAGGGGGAAAAAATTAGTGCTTTTAAAATGCTTGTATGGAAAACATTCCTCTTTCCCTGTGCTCCTTGGGCTCTGCTTGTTCTCTCACCAGTGTCTCCTGTCAAGGAGGAGGGACACAATTCATTTCACAGCCCTGTGAGCTGGCACTGGGCAGATGTGTGACCCAGGACACAGCTGCTGTCCTCAGCCAGGTCTTGTCACAGTTTGGCATTTCTCAGTCTTGTTTTGCTGCTCACGGCGAGGGCAGCCCCTCCTGGGAGCTGGGAGCCAGCACGGGCCTGCTTCCTCCTCCTGCTCTGCCTCCCAGGCCGTGGGAGGGACAGTGACAGGCACAGCCCAGTGCCACCCCCTCGGGAGGGCAGCTGCTGGCACAGCTGGATCCCACTCAGTGCCTTCCCACTGCCCCTGCTGCACCTGCACAGGGAGAGGTGAGTGACCAGCTGGCTGTGACGCCTTCAGTTTGAGCGTTCAGATTTTCCAGAATTGGAAAATATTTACTGCACTGCACTGGGAAATAACTCTGAACTCCACATGAAGTGTCAGCCAGCTCTCCTCACAGCTCAGGCACACACAACAATCCTTTCCCAGCCCCACAACCAAGGACAGCGCTGCAGCTCCAGCCCCAAAAAGTGCAAACAGCAGGGAATGGAGGAGAGCAACCTGGGAGGGTGGGACTGCATCACCTGGAGCTGGAATTGGGCAGTGAACCCCAGTGTGGAAATGGAGCAGAACTCATAAAAGTGTGAGAACTCGGGACTCTGAGTCCATCCTGGGTGCAGCCCTGGCTGGGCTCTTGTGCTGTCCAAGGTGTGTCCTTTGAGGCCTTTTCATAAATCCCTGCTTTATTCCTTTACCTCTGTCCAGCCTCTGCTCCAGGCAGCCTCTCCAGGCATCAAGTCCAGCAGAGGTTGGGGCTGAAGGCCACCCTTGGGCTGCAGCAGCACGAGGGGTTTTCCATGGCTCTGCTGCTGAGGAGCTGCTGAGGAGCTCAAAAACCAGCATGCCCCAGTCTGGACTCTGTCCCGTCCCCTGGCCTCACACAGCACGAGGTGTTACCTCAGGTACAGCACGAAAATGCCAAAAATTTGGAGCTGTGAGACCCCTGCTCTCCGAGGCAGAGCTGCCTCTGCAGGAAGCTGCTCCTGCTGGAAGCCCTGCCCTCACACCCCTGCCCTGCTGAGCACCTGGGCCAGCTCAGGGCGTGCCCAGGGAGCCCCAGGTGTGTCACGGTGTCCCAGCCCCAGGTGTGTCACAGCTCTGCTCCCTTCCCTGCAGGAAAGCAGCTCTCCCTCCTTGCTGCTCTGTTGCTCTTTGCCTCATAAAGTTTTATTAAAGACTTACAAGGGATTTTCTGCACAGCTGCCCAACCAATGCCCTTCACAGCACATCTCCAGCCCTTTAAATATTCACGAGGCTGGGGCTGCTGCTTAATTGAATTTCCCCTAAGGATGAATCAGTTCTTTTTCATCTCATGCAGCCAAGGTGCAAATTAAGTACAAAGTTGGGATAGGAGACCAAGGAAGCAATTCCTCTTTGGGCACTGGCCTCGCCCCTGCTGGGATCACATCTCCAGCATCATTCTTCTCCCTAGAAAGTCTTAAAATCACAGATTCATGGAATAATTCACGCCAGGATGGGCTGCCAGGGGTCTCCAGTCCAAGCCCTGCTCAGGAAGGGGTGCCAGCAAAGACAGAGGAGGTTGCTCAGGGTCTCGAGTTTCAAGCACCCAAGGATGGAGATCACACCTTTACGTCAAGGCTGGGTGTGCCTCGTTGTGAAATCTTCATTTTCTCCTACATTTAGTGAGATTCCTGCTTTGCAAAGCGCCTCCACCAGGAGCCAGCTCCACCCATCCCACAGCCTCCCTCAGGAGCAGCAGGAGCCTCTCCCAGCCGTCTGTTCCTGCCACCAAACCTCCTCAGCACCTGAGCCTTCTGTTCCTGCCACCAAACCTCCTCAACACCTGAGCCTTCTGTTCCTGCCACCAAACCTGCTCAGCACCCTGAGCCTTCTGTTCCTGCCACCAAACCTCCTCAACACCTGAGCCTTCTGTTCCTGCCACCAAACCTCCACAGCACCTGAGCCTTCTGTTCCTGCCACCAAACCTGCTCAACACCTGAGCCTTCTGTTCCTGCCACCAAACCTCCTCAACACCTGAGCCTTCTGTTCCTGCCACCAAACCTCCTCAGCACCTGAGCCTTCTGTTCCTGCCACCAAACCTCCTCAGCACCCTGAGCCTTCTGTTCCTGCCACCAAACCTCCTCAGCACCCTGAGCCTTCTGTTCCTGCCACCAAACCTCCTCAGCACCCTGAGCCTCTCCCCCAGCACAGCCCCCTCGTGCTCCTGCCCCCAGAGCAGGCACAGCACCTCAGATGTGACCTCAGGAGAGCTCAGCAGAGGGGAGACATCCCCTCCCTCACTCTGCTCCCTGCCCAGCTGCCCCTTCAGAGACACCTGAGATGCCACCAGCTCTTGTTGGCCGCCAGGAGTGACATTGGTCACCGCCCCAAATGCAGAATTATCTCAGTGCCTGCTTTTCTCCTGAACAGAGCAATGGGCAGAGATGCACTGGGAGCAGCCAGGGGAGCAGGACAAATTGCAGAAGCTGCCTCAGCCTCCCCTGCTGCCCACATCCCATTTCCTGGAGGTTCTGGGCATTGCAGAGAAGTTGTTCTGTACGGATGTCTCAGCCCTGAGGTCAGCCAAGGGAGCTGCCCTGATTTCCTTCTTGGCCAGGAGCTAATGTCGAACTGGGCAGCAAGAAGAGGAGAAAAGGAGGGCAGTGGCCTGAGCTTTTGGGTCACAAGACCACGGGGAGCCTGAGCAGGCAGCAGAGGGACAGGGATGGCAGGAGATGAAGGAGCAAAGTTAGGGGTTTATTCTAAGAGATGTCTCTGCCCAAGTTCATGCCAAAGTCAATAGAAGGGATTTTATTTAAGGGTAAATGGGAGACAAAGCTTAGAAAGAAATAGGAAGAGAGAGGAGAGGGGAAAGAAGGACAGTGAGAGAGATTAAGCAGGAGCTGTCACCACCCCAAGGGTCCCACAGCGGGTCCTTCTTCACCCTGCTCTTCTCAGGGACCCCAAGTTGTTCTTTGGAGGTGCCACCGTGCCACAGTGCCAGTTCCAGGCACCCAGGGTGCTCACAGACATTGCCACAACCTGGGCTGGCCGGGGGGGGACAGAGGATTCCCTCCCCGGTCTGCAGCTGGAATTTTGAGCTGTGTGCCAATTCCAAACCTTCACCTCTGTTTAGGGTGGAATCAACCCCTTCCTCTTTGCCATCTGTGCTTCTCTGGAGTTGCTGTCGTGGTGATTTATCTCATGGCAGCTTCCTTCTTCGACAGGGCTTGGCACTTCCACCTGCATTCCCCAAGTCCTCACACGAGGGGACAGAGCAGAGGCTCCTCCAGAGCTGCACTAAGTCCCAGACTCAGACTGAAGGCACCTCTGCATGTGGCACCCAGAGCAGGGGGCTTCCAGGGAGTGGCTGGCTGTTCCTTCCCACCTGGAAATGTCTTTGGTGGTCAGGGATGAACTCAAACAAGGCCCTGACTTGGTCTTTGCAACATCAGGGGGGAAATCCCCTCCTCTCCTCGTTGTGGGGTGAGCCTGTCCCTTTAGCTGGAGCAGAGCTGTCACCAGCCCTCATGTGGGGCACAGAGCTGCTGTGCTTGTGCATGAAACAGGCAGCAAGGAGCACCTGGGGCTTGTGACACACAGCCTGCACCCCGGGGCAATCCCTGCACCCCATCCTGCCCTCCCAGCAGGGAATCCCCAGGTTTGTGACACACAGCCTGCACAGCCTGCACCCCAGGGCAATCCCTGCCCTCCTGCTCCCCATCCTGCCCTCCCAGCTGTGCAGAGCCCCAGGGGAGCCATCCCCAGGCAGAGCCCCGGCTCTGTCACCGACAGCAGCAGTAGAACCCTCTCGATAAAAGCACAGGAAGCAGAGAGAGGGGTTGTGCATGGCAGAAAGCCTTCCTGGAGCCAGCCCCGTGCAGAATTCCAGACTCGCTCAGAGCCCTGCCCCAGGCTGGGGTGATTCATGTGCCGCAGGGCAGGAGCAGGATGTCCTCACCACGGCCATGCAACCCAGCTCTGTCCCTGCCTGGCCAGTGCCAGGGGCTCAGGCCCCACCCCAGCCCTGGTGCCTGCAGTGAAATTGCTTTTCCCACCACCTGTGACCATGGTGCTGCCTGGAACAGGAGATCAACCACCCCAGAAATTGCTCTCCACTGTTCCTGGCACAAGCTTCTGTCATTGGCCTTCTCTGCCAACTGGAAAATTAATGCTGGCAGGAATGCCAGTGTCTGAAGACATCAGGTTCTTCCTCAGTGACAGGGATTTTTGGCAGGGAGGGACAAATTAGGGAAGTGGACGCAGCTCTGGCCCCTCCTTGCCCGGTGCTCTCACGTCCCAGCTCGCTGGGCTCTGCCCCTCTCTGACTGGAGAGCAAATTCCAGCCAAGGCAGGTCCTGTGGGTGCTTTTGGCCAGCCCAGGGCTGAATTTACACCTTGTGGGTGACAGTCCCACTGCCCCACACCCTGGGGAAGCCAACACTGCCATCCAGACGGGATCTTATGGGACAGGGAGCAGAGAGAGGGGTTGTGCATGGGGAAAAGTCTTCCTGGAGCCAGCCCCGTGCATCATTCCAGACTCCTACAGGCCATGGGAGCAGCTGGGGTGGCACAGCCACAGCCTAAAGCTGCCCCCCCAGATGGCAAAACCCCCTTTTTCAGGCAGCACAGCCCTGTGTGCAGACAGAGCTGCCTGCACACAGCACAGGGACAGCTCTGTCCCTTTCCCCCGTGGATGGGACACGGCAGGAGAGGAGACAGGGATGCAGGGGTGAAGGGCAGAGCAGCAGGAATTCCTGCAGAGCTTTTCCAGGGCTGCTGAAGTAGGACAGCAGGGCCTGGCCCACTCCAGGGACACAGCCTGCTGGTGTGAGGATAAAAGAAAGGCCAAGCCTCGGCGAGACACAGATGAACATTTGGTTCAGCTCCTTCAGCAGCAGCCCTGTGGGATGCTGGGCAGCAGGATGGTGTGGATACTCTCAGCTCAGTCAGAGAGAAAAGAGAGCAAATTCTCTCTCCCAGGCCTAGCCTGGGAAAGTTAGGAGAAAGAATTCAAACAACTATTATCTCTCTCTGTTCATGTGTTTGTGCCCACGTGGAATGTGGCGTGGAGATTGTTTACCCACGGTGACTGCTTGGTTGGGTTCTGGTGGTGGTGTTTGGATTCATGGACCAATTGGGTCCACAGCTGTGTTGGGACCCTCAGGAGAGTTAGAGAGTGAGAGCTCTTGCTACTGTAATATAGGGTAAGATAACTTTTCATTTAGTCCAACTCCTCCATAGGAATAACAGCTCTTTCTCATCCAAAAATATTTTCAGTTTGAATATATTGCCTTGAAGAAGCCGTTTTGCATCTGCCAGGCCATGACAATAAGTCATGCAGAGCCTCACCTTGGTGTGTCAGGTGCATCTTCTTCTCTGAAAGGTTCCCTCAAGATACCTGCTCTGAATATCATCTCTGTGAAGGACAGGGCACACACCTGACTGACAGAAACCCCTTCTGCTCCTCCTGGCGTTTGCTGTCTGCTGGGTTCCTGCAGGATGAGAACCATCAAGACCTGAAAGGGTGGAATGGGACAGAGCTGTAATTGGAGCAGTTTGCTCGTGGCTGTGCACCGTGGGGCTGTGAGTACCTCAGAGCACCTCCCTGGCCTTACAGGGAGCTGCAGAGAGCTGGGCAGGTACAGTAAAAACACAGCAAACCCCAGCTCAGGGAAGAAATGGTGATGTCTGCTCCAGATCAGGAGGCTGAAGGACAGCTTTATTAAAACTAGACTCTATTACATTAATATACTATTTAAAGAGATGCTATCCTATTCTACAGACTCACTTCTTACTCCCCTCTCTAACTAACTCAAACTGTGACTCTGCTGAGAGCCCAGCACAGCTGGATCCCACTGGGCACTGAGCCCAAACAACCTTCACCAGAATCCAGCCCAGCAATCCCTGCAGGTGAACAATCTCCACACCACATTCCACATGGGCGAAACAAAGGGGCAGAGATAAAGATTGTTTTCTCTGCTTCTCTCTGTGCAATCCTGAGAGACAGAATTGTGTCTCTCTGTCCAGAGAATGGGAATGTCACAGGGGAGGGACTTTGGACAAGGGCCTGGAGGGACAGGACAAGGGGCAGTGCTTTGAACCTGAGAGTGGATTTAGGTTAAATATTAGGAAGGAATTGTCCCCTGGGAGGGTGGGAGCCCCTGGCACAGGGTGCCCAGAGAAGCTGTGGCTGCCCCTGGATCCCTGGCAGTGCCCAAGGCCAGGGTGGACAGGGCTGGGAGCAGCTGGGACAGTTGAAGGCGTTGGGATAGGATCTTTGAGGTCCCTTCCAACCCAAACATTCCAGGATTCCATGGCTCTACAGTTCTTCAGGAATGAAGATCCCACAGCCATTTTGGACTCCTCTGCCAGGGTCTGAGCACTCTCAGGCTTAAAATACTTCTCCTCACTTACAATCAGTGTTTCCTGCTGCCTTTTAGCCCAACTCCAGGCACTGCCAAAGGGAGATGTGGGCTCTCTTCCCTACAGCTTCCCCTGGAGCTGAAGACACCAAGAACATTCCTCTGCCAGGCTGAAGCCTTCTCCTCCCAGGACCAGATGCTCCAACTGTCCTGTTTCCCTCGGCTGCACTTGCACCACAATATCCAGCTCTTCTGGGAATCAGCAGCTGGACACAGTTCCCACATGCCTCACCTGCCAACAACAGGAATAAGCACTCCCTTTTCCCTGCTGGTGACACCCTGGCTGCCACAGCCCAGCACTGAGCTTGGAATGTGCCTGAGCTGGAGCTTCTGAGCTTCACCTGAAGGGCAGCCCTGCCCTTCCCAGGGGGTTGAGTGCTCCCACAGCCTGCTTTCATCCAGGCACTCCATCCTCCACTCTGCTCTGCATCCTATTCTCCCCAGCCTCTGCTCTCCATCCCCTGCTCTGCTCGCCATCCTCTGCTCTTCATTCCCTGCTCCCCATCCCCTTCACTTCATTCCCTGCTCCCCATCCCCTTCATTTCATTCCCTGCTCCCTGTCCTCTGCTCCTCATCTTCTGCTCTGCTCTCCAGCCCCTTCTCCCCTGCTCCCTCCCTCTTGCTCTTCATCCCCATCTCCCCATCCCCTTCTCTTCATTCCCTGCTCCCCATCCCCTTCTCTGCTCCCCATCCCCATCTCCCCATCCGCTGCTCCCAGCTGTTCACGCAGACACTGAGCAGTGCTGACACCAGGATCAGCCCAGGGGACGCTGCAGGGAGGCAGCCACAAGTTGGGCCGTGCAAGAGGGATTGCAACCCTTGAAATTTTAGTCTTCCAGCCAATTTTATACCCAAATGATCACCTTCATGCAGTCTGTGTGTCACCAGTTTGCTGCAAGGTGACCTTTGAGATTTTGTTGCTCCGGAGAAGGAAGGAAAATCTCAGACTTCTGCTCTCAATGCTGGTGTTTCTCCTGTGGTGGTTTGGTCTGGGAAGCTCCATTCTGGATGGATCCAGAGTCACTTCTCAGCCGTTTCCTGGCTCTGGAGCTGGTTTGAGCCTCAGGATGACAGGAGCTGCATCTCTCCAGGGAAGGGTTTGTATCCTGACTGCTGCAGAAGCCAAGCAGGGCTTCACAGCCAACAGGAAACTTTTTGGGACTGAGTTCAGCACCTTCACCTTGTCCTTGCCACAGGAGTACTCAGGAAGGGTTTGAGGAGAGCACAGCTTCCACGGGGGAACTGATCCAGCCTGGAGAAGCCTTCCAAAGCTGGTGCCTGATTTCCAGAAGTCTTGTTCTTCCCAAGGAAGAAGTGGCCTGAAGAAAACAGAAGCTTCTCAGCATGAATGTTTGCAACAGACACTCTTCTCACTTGGTGTTTTGCAGCACTGAATTTGTTTCTTCATTAAAATACAGCTTTATTCAGAAACCAAACTGATTTCTGCAGCTTCACTCGCTTTTTCTGCATCTCTCTGCTCAGCCCAAAATGAATAAACTCTGCTGATGGAAACCAGCTGGGATCTTAAACACAAGCTGGGCTTGCTGCTCTTGGAGCTTTAGTCCAGGCTCTCACCTATTGGGTTAGCACAAGGAACTGTCTCCAAAATGACAGATATTCCTTGGGAACCAGAAATCCTGGGAAGGCGCTGCTCCCACCACATTCTCCTCCTAAACCACCCCTCAGGTTGTGGGTCTTGGAATCTGAATAGCAAAGTGGGCTCCTGCTCCCCCCACCCTTCCACGCCCCCTCCCCAGGGCTTGAAAACTTAAGCTGGGCTTAACTGAAGGTTTTCTGAGCAAACTGAAAAACGTGCCCAGCTTTGTGCTGGGAGCAGCTCCACTCTGAGCAGCCCCAGACTGGACCCTTGGATTTCCGAATCCCCCGTGTGGGGCTTGATTCCCGTATTTCCGACAGAACGGGCATTTTTTTTACCCTGCCTTAGAGCTGCCCAGCCTAATTTTGGTGCCAAGGCTCCCCCTGCAGTCGCTGGAGAAGCACAGGGAGCAGATCCGGCCATACAAATATTGCTTTGAGGAAGGAATGACCCCTTGGAAGGAGCCGAGACCCTCCAGGAAGGTGGAAAGGGAATTTCTAGGGATTCTGATCTCTTCCCTGCATGGAAATGGAGCTAAACGTGAAGGAAATGAAGAATCCTTGGGTTTACTCCCACACTGAGGTGCTCCATTTCCCTCTCTACCTTGAATTAGATATCCCAGCCCATTCCTCTCCCATCCACTGTCTGCCCTGCATTTCCAGAGGCCACTTTGCAGCCCAGCTCCCGGGAAATTCTGTGGCACAGAGTCAAGGAAATTTCTCAGCCCTCCCTTATTTGCAGGCGTCCATCAGTCCTGCTGACAGGAAGGGTTGCAGGGGGCAGGGATGGGTTTGAAATCCTCGTGCAGGGATTTCAGGGCAGCCATCCCAGCTGGGGGCAGCAGAGACAGGGCAGGGAATGCAGGAAAGGAGAGAGGGAAAGGAAAAATAAGAGGGAAATGAGATGAAGGCAAAGGGGCGTTGCAAAGGCAAACACAGGAAGAGGAAAGGGGAAATTGAAAAGGGAAAACATGCGGGGAAAGTGAAAAGAGGAAAAAAGGGGGGGAAAGGGGGAAGAAAATGGGGGGAAAAAGGGATGGGGAGACAGGAAAAGAAATGTCTTGGTTTGGAAGGACAGGTGTCTGCTAAGGAAGGCAGGACCCCCCCCCCCCCCCCGAAATCGAAAAATGTAAAACCCCTTCCCTCCAAATCTCAATCTGGGACAGGAAAGGAAAGGAGAAAGGCTTTTTTCCAGTGATTCTCTGCAAAAAAAAAAAAAAAAGTAAATACTCCCAAGTAAAGTGTTTCCTTTGAAGAGCACTTCCTCCCATGCTGAGGAGCATTCCAAGCACGGTTTCCATCTGAGATCCCACAGAAAACTCCTCACACACCAGAGCTCTGCCCAGACCTGGCTCCTGCCCCTCTATCCCGCTCCTCTCAGCTCGTTTTCTCTCTGCTCTGCTGCCTTTCTCCCCCTGGCTCCTCTCTGCACTCCTGTCCTGCAGCCTTTGCACATCCCAATCCCTCTCCTGCAGCTGCCAGGACACTTGGAGAGCCCCCACAGCCCCAGGAGGACCCTGGCTCCCTCCCACGGACCCCAGCTCACAGCTCCACTGCTTCTCTTCCTTCCCCACAGCGATTTTCCCTTTCTAAGTGAGAGGTGCCCCTGGTGCTGTGCAGAGGCTGCAGGTCAGCGTGATGAGAGGAGAAACACTCCCCACACAACTCACCCAGGGAAAGCCAGGCTGCCACGAGCCACTCAGCAGCATTTGATAACACTTACCTGGATAAGATCCCTCTGCAAGACAGTTTCAGTCCTTGAAAGAAGGCCTTGAAGATGTTTCAGCAGAGAGTTGAACAGATTTGCCCCTGAATCCACAGTATTCTAAACCATTTTTGACAAAATGCTCCTTTCCAGCTGAACATCTGCTTTCAAGTGAGGAGCAAGACACTTTTCAATGCTCCCTCATGATAAAAAAATTAAAGCATTCCTTAACAGAATCTTCATTTTTCATCCAAATTTCCATGTGAACACCTAAACAAAAGGCCAGAGGCCTGCCCTGTGTTGCTGCCCATCCTTTTGGCCTTCTTGTCCCTCCCTGTTTTGTTTTATCAGCGATGTGGCTGTCAGGTTTAAGGCACCTCGTTGTGTGCACGTGAGTTTGGCCAGTTTAATATTCATCTTCTGACAACACTCAGGGTTCAGCTGCTCTCCTAATTAGTGCCTGGCTGCAGTGGAGAGAATTCTCGTGGAGGAGCACTGCCCTTCCACCCTCGGGATCTCGTTTTTCTTTGCTCTGGCTGGCAGGAAATTTGCAACAGAGGGCTGCTTAATCCTGCTGGCCCTGCCAATCTCAGCTGCCATCTCCCTGCAAGGAGAACACGAGGCTTGGTGCTGCTTTGCTTGCCGAGGCTGCTCGCAGAGAGCTTTATCTTTAGCAGCAACATTTCTGCTGGAGATGACGTGGTAAAACTCTGAAGCAGCTCAGCTTGGGAGGGTTTTATCCCTCCTGAGGTCAGGGTGTGCTGGAGCATCCCTGTGGGAGGATGTTGTGGCAGAGCTGCTGAAATCGGGGTCTCTCCAGTGCCTGATTTTGGCCGTAGAGAGCTGCTCACGCTCGTTGTTGATGCTCTCGTTTACTTTTCATTAGGCAAATCTCCTTTCAAGTGTTTTCGTTCTCACCAGGCACTAAATAACCCAAATCAAACGGGGAGGTTGTGAGAGCAGGGCACAGAAAGCCCTGATTCCTGCCAGCCCGTGTGCTCCCGGCAGAAGGAGCTCTGCGTGTCCCACAGGAGAGCTAAGGATCTGAAAGAGCCCCTGAAAATTCACCAGCCGAGTTCTGCAGCAGCTCCCGCTCACGCAGAATGAAAATCCCGAGCCCGGATTTTCCCGAGCCGGTGGACAACTAAAGATCTCCACCTAGTGAATGGCAGGGACAGGGCAGGGCAGCTTCCCGGGAACCCGCCGGGAGACGGGAAGGGGAGGAAAGAATTCCATGGGAGGAAAGAACTCCACGGGCAGGCTGAGCCCGGCGCTGGGGGATGTGTGCCCTGACCCCATCCCCTGCGGCACACGCGGGATGCTCCGCCTGGCACCGAGGGACCGCGCCCGAGGCTCGGCTTAACCCGCTGCCACCCGGCTTAAACCCCGCTTAAACCCCGCTCTGTGCGCCCCGACCCCTCCCCGAGGCGGGCACGGCTCTGCCTTAATTACAGCCCAAATTACACGGCCCGCTAATGATGCCCTGGGGCTGGGCAGCTCTGCGGGCGCTGACATTTTTCCTGCTGCTGGCATTGCCTATTCTGTAGCAAGCAGGAGGTAATTGTGATTTCCCGGACTGCTCCGAAACACATAAAGTTTATGGGTAATCTTATTAAAGCTTTCATACAGTGGGAAACTTTCTGTTATGAGCTGGGAGAAAATTAACGGCCATTCTTTTGTGGTTGGCACACGATTAAATCCCCGGGGTGGGGGGTGTTTCTGTTTCATCTCAAACACGTGGTTTGCACTTTATTAAAAGTGTTCCCTCGGCTTTGCAGGCTCAGGGTTGTTCCTCTCTCCGTCCTGCCAAGGGTGTGAGCAGCCCCCAGCCCTGCCCTGCTCCTTGTGCCCAACGTGTTCCCGCAATCAAAGGCTCTCAGGTGAAGCAGCAGAGGATTGATCACCTTAGGGTCGCTGGGCTGTGGGCAGCTGAAAACCAAAAAGGGGAAAACCAAAAAAAAAAAAAAATCACTTGGGAGTTCACCTTCTGAATAAATTCCAGGCTCCTCCTCTGGCCGGTGCTGGATCCTGCTGATTTCAGGCCTTGTCCAGGTGTATTGATTCTCCCAGCAGTGAAAACGCTGGCATATAAATTGCAAATTGGCGCCCAAGGGAAGTGGCTGCATTCAGAGCACATGGAATAAAGGAGATTTATTCCAAGGGACAGGGGTGTTTATTCATGCCGTGACCTCAGGCCCTGCATTGCTGCACTCCCCTGGAGAGGGGTGCTGGTGACCTTGAGGCAGTGGCTTAGCAGGGACAGCCAGCACTTAATAAGTGACTTCAGCAGAGGCAGAACAAACAAGGAAAATGCTCCAGGGACTGTCCAAGCCCACCCAGCAAAATGAACACCCTCCCTCTGGCCAGGCTCATTCCTTCTCGGTGATTTCCATCATTATTCTGTTTTCATGTGGCAATAAATGATGTAATTACCAAAAGCCAAGTGCTGATTAACAGGCTCCCTGGCAGGGACACAGCCAGGCTGGGACAGCAGAGCTCCTGCCCAGGGATGCTGCTGGGCCTGGTGACAGTGGGACAGGAAATCTGGAAAAACAATAACCTGCCAAGAGCTTTGCCAAACTGAAATGACAGCTACTGCTATTAATGTCGGGTCTGTTTAATGAGGGATAATTAACCCACTCGTCACAAGGCCATTGGATACACCAGCTGGAAATTTTCCAGTTAATGCTATTTGATATTTCCGCCTGATTCTCAAGAATTCAACTGATGTCTTAATTATGAAAGATATCTGTATTAACCCTGTTCCCAAACAGCTCCTGTGACTGCTGTGATTTACAGAGGCTTGTGGGTCTCTCACTGCCAGTGCCCACTGTGATCCTCTCTCCTTGGAGGCAGCTCCTGCCCATCCCAGCTGTGCCAGAGCTGGGCAAGAGGATTAGGGAAAATCCAGGATCTGGGACTCTTTCGTTAATCCCAGGACAGAGTCCAGCCTTCCCCTCATGCAGGAGGTGCTGCATGCCCATTTCAGATCAGAATCCCAGAATCATTAGGTTGGGAAAGAGCTCCAAGTCCATCGAGTCCACCCTGATCCCCACCTTGTCTCCAGCCCAGAGCTCTGAGTGCCACCTCCAGGAATTCCCTGGGCACCTCCAGGATGGGCACTCCAAACCTCCCTGGGCAGTTCCAATTCCTGAGCCCCCTTTCCATGGGGAAATTCCTGCTGGTGCCCACCCTGAGCCTGCCCTGGCCCAGCCTGAGGCCGTTCCCTCTCCTCCTGTCCCTGTTCCCTGGAACAGAGCCCGACCCCTCAGCTGTCCCCTCCTGTCAGGAGCTGTGCAGAGCCACAAGGTCCCCCCTGAGCCTCCTTTTCTCCAGGCTAAACAGCCAGACCAAGGAACAAATTCATCAATCAGTGACAGGTGTGGGAGGGGCAGCTTGGATGGATCACAGAATCATGGAATCACAGAATGGTTTGGGTTGGAAATGACTTTAAAGATCCTCCTGTCCCACCCTCTGCCTTGGGCAGGGACACCTTCCCCTAGGCCAGGGTGTTCCAACTGAATATCCCATTCCTTCTTCCTTTCCAAGCCCTTCTCCTGTTGAAACCCAAGGGCCAGGACTGGCCATATTTTGGGCTGTGGCCCTGGCCTGGGGGGACTCAGCACACCCCAGCCAGGCAGAACTCCCCAGTGAGCTTAAAAACGCCACAGCTGCCACCAGAATTAAAAATGCAGACAGGGAAAACAGCCCACAGCGAGCAGGGAGGGTATTTATAGCTCCTTATGTAAAGCAGATACAATGGAGCCATTTGGAGCTGGAATGGGCTCAGTTCTGCTCCCTCATCCTGCACATTCCAGCAGATCCCAGCCCACCCTGCTCTGCTGAGAGATGTGGGCCACAGCCTGAGGGGCTGGCACCCAGGAGAAATGAGAGCTTTTATGGTCTGGGGGAGCTCAGGTGCCTGGGAATGATGAGCATTGTGCTGCTGCCCACCTGCCTGAGCCCACGCAGACCCTCCCTTCACCTGCCCTGTCCTGGAAAGCTTTCATTGCCACCACTCAGAAGCAGCTCAAGGCAAGAACCCGATGACCCAGGTCTCACAAATTCTCTCAACTGATCAATTAGCTCCAAAAGGTCGTTCTGAGCAGCTTTAAACAAAGTGCAAGCACATGGAAAAGGGGTTATTGCTTCCTGAACATCTCAGCCTGTTCCCTTCTGATGTGCTGGTGAATTAGATATTAAATCCACAGATGAGCTAAATGAGTTAATCGTGGCTAATGTCATTACCAGCAGTAGCAGAGGAATCAAAGATGATTAGCCACTTGTCATAAAGTCTTAGCACAGAGGACAGAGAGAATTAATTTGTCCCACTGACCTGCTTTTGGTTACCACAGGCTTCTGAGCGACGTGTGCTGGAAATGCAGGAAATAAACAGGGAGAAAAGGAAATCCAAGATGATAAACCCGCTGAAATACGTGGGAAATGTGGAACTTGGAAGTGATGCTCTAGAAAAGCAGGAGAGGGTGGAGATAGGGAGGCAGAGATTTGCCAACCAGCTCCCTCCTAACCTGAATTTCCCATGACTCTGAGGCTGTTCACTCCTCTTTGGGAATCACTCTCCAGCAGCCCTGACTCCCTTTGGGCCAGGCTGCCCCGACCCTGGCCACAGCCAGCATTTCCATGGATCAGTAGGGCTGGAGACCTTGTCCTTCCCCAGCCGTGCCTGCTGCCTGCCTTTCCCTTCCTTGACACAGCCAATTTCCCAGAGGAGATGGATGGATCCTCCAGCAGCACGGTGTATTTAATATCTGTTATTTATCACCCACCCTGTCACCCCGGTGAAAGAAGTGTGTGCCTGCACAATAAACATGCAAAAATCCCCATTTCATTTGGTTAATCCTCTGATGGCCATCAATAAACCTCAGGGGCTTGGGAGTGACTGGGGGAGAATTTTAATAAGCATTAATATTTTTTAAAGTAATTAATTTAATTTTTTAAAAATTTAATTATAAAATAAATATTTTTATAATTAATTTATTTTTATAATTAATATTTTTATAATTTAAAAATATTTTATAATTAATATTTTTATTGTGGTTGATGTTGCTGTTGTTGTGGCTCAGCTTCTCCCCAGCCCTTCCCATTGCAAAGTGTGCCAGCCTGCAGCAGCTCCTGTCCTCATGGCTCCAGGCAGCCGGAGCAGGAGGAGCTGTGCTGGTTCTGTCAGTGCTGCTGTGTGGGCAGGGAATCATCCAAAGGGAAACCAGCCATCCTGCTGTGCCAGAGCCCTGGCCCACAGGCCCAGCGCCAGGGCTGCCACTCGCTCCACAAACAAACTGGGACCAACTGGGACACCAGCACTGGGCTGGCTTCTCCAGAAACCCCCCCAAACCTTGGGATCACAGGCTGGGAGAGACATGCAAGGTCACTGTGTTCCACCCTGGACCCAGTGCCACCCTGGACCCAGTGCCACCCTGGACCCAGTGCCACCTCTGCAGGGCCTTGTGCTGGGCCAGGGCTCCCGGGCGCCGTGCCTGCTGATCCAAATCAGGTTAAAAGCACCCCCCGACCACTCATGGCTGGCATTTCCTCTGGAACAAGGCCTTGCCCTTAAGCAGGGCTTTGGTACAGCCCTGAGTGTGCCCTCGGTGCCAAACCCTGCCCAGGCTGGGGGTGAAGCGGGGTCTCCATCAGCTCTTGGCCCAGCAGTGTCAGCAGGGGACACAATTCCATCAAACCGTGCATTAGGCCAGCAGAACTGTGGATATTCTCCGTTCAGTCAGAGAGAAAAAGAGAAAGATTTCTGCCAGGCTAAGCCTGGGAAGAAGTCCGAGAGCAATGTAAACAATCTGTTATCTTGTTTTCTGTTCACATTGTTTATAGATGTGTTCTACCACACTGACCTAAGCCCAGTGCACCAATCAGGTGAAATGTTTTTACTGTAAGAACAATGGAATTTATGTTCACAATGTTCTCTATAAAAGAGAGAAGTGCTTTTGAATAAACTCTCATTTTTACCTTCTGGAATCGTGCGAGTCATTTCACCTGTCCCTGGCTCAACAGCGTCACAGAACGTCGCTGAGTGTTTTCAGAAATCAGGCAGCATCACTTCCAAAATGATTTGTGCAAAGCCCACCTCCCATTAGCAGCCAGTTTCCTGTGTACAGTCTGAAGGTTCATTGTCACCACATGTCTGGTGGCACTTCTGGAGGCCTTGCTTGGAGCCACCACCACTCAGGAACTGCCCAGGGCAACGTGTCAGGGGCTCCCTGACAGCTCTGCCCGAGCCTGTCCTCTGTCAGTAAATAACCTGGCACTGAACCTCGTTAAATTACTGTTTTCTATCAATAAATACCCTGCCACTTCTCTCTCTAGAGTGAGGTGTGACCACACCACTCCTTCACGAAGGAGACAAGGCCCAGCTCCACCCGGACACTTTCTCCATCTCAGCCTGGCCCAGCTGAAACCATTTTCTCCTCATGAGTCATCAGCCTCTGCTGCTTTCTGTCTTCTCCTCATTGCCACTCCTAGGCCAGCCCCATTTCTGCCACACAAATGCAGCTGGCTTTCTTAAGCACTGCTCAATATTTCACACAGAGACTTCTCAACATCACAGACTATTCCCAACTATCTCTTTAATCGTGAACAATTCACTGAAAGAACCTAAAATAGTGCTTTTTTTGCTCCTTATTAGAAGGAGGGGACCAAGTTTTGTGGAAGGGGAGGATGAATAATGAGGTTGTGCTCGGGGTGTTTGGACAAGCAGCACAGAACTGCTGTGAAATCTCCTGCTCTGGAAACCTTCCTGGGAACTCTCAGCAGTTTTCTTCCTACCTGAGCCACGCACAGATTGCAAAGTGCAAGCAAAGACAGAACAGGAGTTTATTTGCAAATATAAGCATGAATCACTTTTCCCTAAATGCTCCACTGGCTCCAGGAGCCCTCCATGTGCTGGTGCCTGGCTTTCCATCTGCAGAGGGAGCAGGAGCAGCTGCTGTGTGTTCCAGGCAGTCTGGGAGCCAGGAATGGCCTCGCTCCTGCCCTGATTCCCAGCCTCCAGCCCTGCCTGCCCAGACTCTTGGCAGAATCCTTTCATTCCCCAGGGCAGATTTTGCCCCAGACTCATTCTGTGGGATCCGGGGCCACCCCCAGCCAGGAAGCCACTCCTTCCAAATGTGTGAATAAAGCTGCATAACCCAGAACATCTGAGCCTTTTTGAGGTCACAGGTGACACAGGGATGTGGCAGCAGGCACTGCCTCTGCCTGCCCTGAGCAGCCATCACCCAGGGCAGGGGACAGGAGAAAGAGCTGGTTCCAGAGCTTTGGACCCAGGGGTTTGGCTGCACGAAGGAAAAGCCCCTGCCATCTGCACAGGCTGAAATTCCTTTTCACCCTGATCCCGTTCTCTGTTGCACAAAGAAGCTGCAGGAGGACACACGAAGGTCGCTGGCACAGGGCAGGGAGTCTGGGATAACTTTGCATGAGGAAGGAGAAAAAAAAAAACCTCTCCAGGGATTACAATAAATTGCCATCTTCTTTTCCCAAGGCCTCCCATGAAACTCTTGAAAAAAGTGACCTCATTAATTAATGAGATGGGTTAAGGCTCTCTCCACATACTCTACTTAATTGCAATTCTGTCATTCCCAGTGAATTCCTAAAGCCATATTGATTATTCAAAGCTCTGTCCAATCAATAAAACAATAAACCATGTATGCTTAAAAAAGTGATTAAAGAGATAAATACAGGAGGCACTTGAAAGCAGCCACCTCCTCCTGCAGCCACTTACCCGAGAGCAAGCAATGGCAAACCTGTGCCAGTGTCCTCACGGAAATTTATTTTAATCCCAAATCCATGGGCAGAGCAGCTCCACACAGAAATCATCCCACTCTAATGCTCCCCTGGGCTGCTCGCTCAGGGATGAGCAGGGTGGGAGAGGCCGTGGCCGGGGGCTGAGGCTGGGTGAGCTCCTGCCAGCCCAGTAGGGTGGGCAGGGGTCCTGAAGGACCACTCTGCTGGGAAGCTGCAGGAACGGCATGGCTGAAAGTTCCTTACTGCAGAGCAGGCAGCGGTGGCCCGCAGCCTGAGCAGCCCTGCACCGTGGAGCAGCACTACACTATGGAGCAGTCCTACACTGTGGAGCAGCCTCAAACATGGAGCAGCTTCAAACATGGAGCAGCACTACACCATGGAGCAGCTTCAAACATGGAGCAGCACTACACCATGGAGCAGTCCTACACCGTGGAGCAGACCTACACCATGGAGAAGCCTCAAACATGGAGCAACCTCAAACATGGAGCAGCCCTGCACCGTGGAGCAGCCCTGAACCATGGAGCAGCCTCAAACATGGAGCAGCCCTGCACCGTGGAGCAGCCTCAAACATGGAGCAACCTCAAACATGGAGCAGCCCTGCACCGTGGAGCAGCTTCAAACATGGAGCAGCCTCAAACATGGAGCAGTCCTGCACCATGGAGCAGCCTCAAACATGGAGCAGCCCTGCACCACGGAGCAGCCTCAAACACGGAGCAGTCCTACACCACGGAGCAGCCTCAAACATGGAGCAGTCCTACACCATGGAGCAGCCTCAAACATGGAGCAGCCTCAAACATGGAGCAACCCTATACCATGGAGCAGTCCTACACCATGGAGAAGCCTCAAACATGGAGCAGCCCTGCACCCTGAGGAGCTGTACACCATGGAGCAGCCCTACAATAAGGAGCAACCCTACATCATGGAGAAACCCCACACCCTGCAGCAGCCCCACACCCTGAGCAACCCCACACCATGGAGCAACCTCAAACATGGAGCAGCCTCACACCATGGAGAAACGCCACAGTCTGGAGCAGCCCCATCCATCCCTGGCTGGAGCTACACCTGCTGGAGTCCAAGGGCCAGGAAAGTCCATTCATTCCTCATTCCTGGCTGGATCTGTCCTGGTCTCCGGATTTGCTTCTTCTTTCCCCCAGCCCTGAGCACCCACCACGACCTGTGGATATTCTCAATTCAATCAGAGAGAAAAAGAGAAAGATTTCTGCCAGGCTAAGCCTGGAAAAAGTCCGAGAGCAGTGTAAACAATCTGTTATCTTGTTTTCTGTTCACATTGTTTATAGATCTGTTCTACCACACTGACCTAAGTCCAGTGCACCAATCAGGTGAAATGTTTTTACTGTAAGACCAATGGAATTAATGTTCACGATGTTCTCCATAAAAGAGAGAAGTGCTTCTGAATAAACTCTCATTTTGCCTCCTGAAATCGTGCGAGTCATTTCACCCATCCCTGGCTCAACAGCATCAACAACCTGCAGGGCCCCTGGAGCCCCTTCCCACTCCTGCTCCTCCGGGACACAGCAGGAAAGCCCCGTGTGTGAGGCTGTCCCAGCTCCCCGGCTGTCACCCTGAGGTGTGCTCAGGACAATCAGCTCCACTCCCACGGTCCCCAGAGCCCATCCCCAGATCCAGCTGGTGCTGCTGGGATCTGCTCCCGTGGGGCTGCTGGTGTGGATCTGCGCTTCACCTGCACAGGGACACTCCCCACGTGCAGGGCTGGAACCCAGCACTGGGCTTGAGACTCTTCAGCAAGAAATCCCCAGTTCCCACTTTGGCCCAGCCTTTTTCTCCTTTAGAGAAACAAATTATTTGTGTTTGTACAACTTATCATGAGTTTGGAGCTAAGAGATCTCCAGGGCTTCCAACAGAAAGGATCCAAGGTAAGGCCTTGAGGCTTGGGGGAGAGGAGGAAAAAGCATTTCTGGGCTTGAGGTGCGTTTTTTATTCTTCCTTTCTCATATTTTTTCTTGAAAACATTGTGATTTAACAAGTACAGTCGTTGTTGAACATAAATAAATAATGTGGAGAACTGGGACATGCGAAGCTCTGTGATTGCATAAATATTCAAGCTGCAAAAGAAATATAAGATTTCAAAGGTGCAAACCTAATTATGGAGTTGTTATCTCTCCCCCTGTAGTAATTCAAACATAAAGAGCAGTTCCCTGTGGGCTGGTGGGGACCACGTTGCGTGGATGAAGCTGGAGAACGCAGCATCCTGGCACAGCTCGGGCTCCTCTCACCTCACACACAGCTCAGCCAAACTGAGGGCACAGCCTGGAGCTGTCCCCTGGGGCTGGCAGGGCAGTGACACCTCTGCCTTGCTCTCCTTGAAGGCCTCCTGCTGCACTTGGTGCCACGAGGGACAACGTGGCACTGGTGACAGACTCACCCTGGGGTCCTTCGGGATGTTTCTGCAGCAGCTCCGGGACGTTGCCATTAAATTTGTCTCCTGCCACCTCCCCTGCAGGTTTCTGCCCTGCCTGGGAGTGTCGGGCACACGACGTCCCCAATCTCCTGCATCCTCCCACAGCTGGAGGTGGCTCTGTCCTGGGAAAGCTCCCGTGGGCAGGGCAAGGCTGGGAGAAGCTTCAGGTCCCTTTGTTGCTCTGCAAAGTCATTACAAAGGAGCCCAAAGCTCACAGGATCACAGAATTATTAAGGTTGGGAGCTCATCCAATCCACCCCCCCTGCCCAGGCAGGGCCACCCAGGGCAGGTGACACAGGAACACATCCAGGTGGATTGTCCCTCCAGAGAGGGGCACTCCAGGCCTCTCTGGGCAGCTGTTCCAGGGCTCTGCCACCCTCTATGGAAAGAAATTCTTCCTCATGTGAGGTGGAAATCCTTGTGTTTTGGTTCATGGCACCACTGAACAGAGTCTGGCCTCTGACACCCCCCGGAGATGTTTGTGTGGGATGATGGGGTCCCCTCTCAGCCTTCCCTTCTCCAGACTGACCAGGCCCAGCTCCCACAGTCTCTCCTCATCAGAGAGAATCTCCAGACCCCAAATCATCCTTGTGGTCCCACTGGACCCTCTCCAGTAGCTCCTTGTCTTTGTTGTACTGAGGAGGCCAGAACTGGACACAGAAACTCAGCAAAGTTTTACTGCCAGCCCCTTAATCCCAGGATTTCTTCACTATTGTCTCCACAGCCAAGGGAAAAAAAAAAAAAAAAAACAAAAACAAAAACAAAAACAAAAAAAAAAAAAAAAAAAAAAAAAAAAAACAAACAAAAAAAAAAAACCAAAAAAAAAAAAAACAAAAACCAAAACAAAACAAACCATCACAAAGTCCCTTTACCATGAGACAGCTGCGGGAGGATGCAGGTCCTGGGAAACCTTGGGATGGGGTTGCTGCTCCAGCAGAGCCAACTGCTCTGCAGGTTTCCCGTGATGCTGCAGAAGGCTTTTTGGGGTTCAGGTTCTCCTGCCAGAGGCTTGAGATGGATGCAGCACTCCTGATTTGGGATATGGGATTCTACCGCCCCTGCCAGCATCATCCTACAGGGCAACAGCACCATCTACTGTGGCAGACACATTCCTCTCTCTCTCAGGATTTGTTCATAGAGGAGCACAGAGAGAAGAAAGAGAAAACAATTTCTATTTCTGCTCCTTGTTTTTCCCATGTGGAATGTGGATAATTGTTTACCTGGGGTGTTTGCTTGGTTGGATTCTGGTGAGGATTGTTTGAGCCTGTGGCCAATCCAACCCACCTGTGGCTGCACTCTCAGAGAGGGGCACGAGTTGTGAGTTAGAGATGGGAGTTAGAAAAGTAGGTTTGTAGTGTTAGTATCTCCTTTAAATAGTGTATTAATGTATTCTAGCATAGTTATAATAAAGAAATCATTCAGCCTTCTGAGCTGGAGTCACACATCAAGCATTTCTTCCCTCTGGGTTCAGCTGCATTTACAATAATCTACTGCTCCTGGAGCCGTGCTGGGCTCTGTGCTGCCTCTCCCACCGAGCTCAGCTCAATCCATGGCATTCCTGGCTGCCCCTGGCACCTCCAGCAGCCCCACAGCCACGGGGACGTGGGCTCCTGTCCCAGCAGGAGCACTGCAGCAGGGCACATCCTGGCCTGGGCAGCACGAGCACTGCCACCTCCATACGGGAGAGAAGAGAGGCTGTGAAGCTGTTTGAGGGTGTCCAAAGGAGGGGCACAGCGGTGGGGAAGGGTCTGGGGGGCCACACGAGGGCACTGGGGTTGTTCAGCCCGGAGCAGACCCAGGGCAGGGCTCCGGGCTCTGCTCTGGGACAGGGACAGGACCCGAGGCTGGAGCTGGGCCAGGGAGGTTTGAGGATGGATTTCAGAGAAAGGTTCTTCCCCCGAGGGTGCTGGCACTGCCCAGGCTCCCCAGGGAATGGGCACAGCCCCGAGGCTGCCAGAGCTCCAGGAGCCTTCGGACAGCACTGCCCAGGGTGGGATTGTTGGGGGTCTGGGCTGGGGCAGGACTGGACTGGGTGATCCGGGGGGTCTCCTCCCACTCAGGATATTCCATGATTCTAAATAAATTCCCACTGAGGACGGAGCTCCTCCTCTGGCCCTTCCAGACCCTTCCCCATCTTCACGTCCTTCCTTAGACACTCCCTTAGAGCTTTAGACACTTTTTATCTTGTGGCACCCAAAACTGCCCCAGGACTGGAGGTGAGGCCGCCCCAGCCCAGAGCAGAGCGGGACAATCCCCTCCGTCCCCTGGCACGCCCCAGGGACAGGGTGGCCTTTGGGCTGCCACCGCCCGCTCCCTTCCCGCAGGTCTCCAGCCTCCCCTTCCCCCGTGCGTGCCTCCAGCGCTGCCCCAGCCCGGGCAGAACCCGGCGCTTGTCCTCGTCAAGCTCAGCGGCTGCCGGGGGGTCCCCGGGGGGCTCAGCCTGTGCCGGTGTCCCCAGGTCGCGGTCCTGCTCCGTGTCCCCGCGCGGTGGCAGCAGGGACCGAACGGAGCGCACCGGGAGCGCACCGGGAGCGCACGGGGAGCGCACGGGGAGAGCACCGGGAGCGCACCGGGAGCGCACGGGGAGAGCACCGGGAGCGCACCGGGAGCGCACGGGGAGCGCACGGGGAGAGCACCGGGAGCGCACCGGGAGCGCACGGGGAGAGCACCGGGAGCGCACCGGGAGCGCACGGGGAGAGCACCGGGAGCGCACCGGGAGCGCGGGGCTGTGCCGAGGGTCCCGGCAGGGCTGAGGGGGCACGGGCCAGCTGGGGTGGGGGATGCAGCCCCAGCGTCTGCCTGCACCCACTGGGACGGATCCCCCTTTCATCCCGGGAGGGATCCCCATTTCATTCCAGGAGGGATCTCCCATTCATCCCGGGAGATATCCCCCTTTTATCCCGGGAGGGGATCCCCCTTTCATTCCAGGAGGGATTCCCCATTCATCCCGGGACAGATCCCCCTTTCATTCCACGAGGGATCCCTTTTTCATCCCGGGAGGGGTCCCCCTTTCATTCCACGAGGGATCCCCCTTTCATTCCAGGAGGGATCCCCCATTCATGCCTGGAGGGATCCCCCTTTCATTCCAGGAGGGATCTCCCATTCATCCCGGGAGATATCCCCCTTTATCCCGGGAGGGATCCCCCTTTCATGCCTGGAGGGATCCCCTATTCATCCCGGGAGGGGTCCCCCTTTCATTCCACGAGGGATCCCCCTTCCATCCCGCACATCCAGCACACGGATGGCCCCACGGGACATGCCCCAGCCCCGGAGGACAGGAGCCATCCCTGGGGAATGCCCAGCTCCTGCTGCCTGGCCCGGGTGACCTTGGCACGATCGTGTTCCGTGGGTGCCTGACCCTTCCTGCTCCCTGCTGGTCCCTGGGGCAGGACGGGCTGTCAGGGACACTGCAGGGAGCACGGGGGAGGTTTGTGGGGCTGGAATGGGGAGAGCCCTGTGCTGGGGCAGCCTGAATCCCAGCAGGGCAGGAGCAGCTCAGCTCAGGCTGGAGATGGTGCAGAACCAGGGCGAGAAGTGGATCCTGCTGCAGCTGAAATGAAACCTTCCCTTTTATGCTCCTTCGGGAAAAAAAAAAACTTTCCCCCATGGACCTCATCTGCTCATCCCTCCCATTTATGGAGAATGTTTTCATCTGTCCCAGTAGATCCTCCTGGACACCCCAAACACCTGGCTCCGTTGGCTGCAGGTTCCCAGATGGATGGGCAGCGTTCACCTGGCTGTAGCAGGGCCACTGTGCCCAGGTAACTCATCCACAGGTGAGGACAGAGCAGGGATGAGCTCAGCCCAGCCTGCCCCCTGCCCTGGCCCAGCTGGGAGCCTCCTGCCCCTTCCCAAAAGCTCCCCAGCCTGTCCCACGGCCAACACTGCTGGCCACAGGTCTGCACAGAGCTGAAGGACCTCAGCCAGGTTCTTGTCTTCCTGTGAGCTGCCCACACCTGGGTGAGGTGGTGTCCCCTCACGCTGACCCGCTGCAATTCCCCTTCCCCTTTCAGCCCCTTGTGCTGCCTCTGTGCCCACCCTTGACCCCTGTGGGTCATGCACATGCCCAGGAGAGCTCCACAGCCCCTTCCCACCCCATCCCACACCAGCCAGCTCTGTGGTGCAGCTTAGACTTGGTTTTTCACTGCACCAGCCCAGCGAGGGTCCCTCAGGGATGGAGGTTCCAGTGCTGGAACCCAGCCCAGGACAGCAGCAATGGCACTGCTGGGTCCTTCCTGCCCCAGGCAGATCCACACTGCTGTCAGAGGGGACTGAAGTTTGGCTGGGCGATCCTGAAAGGAAGCAGTATTTCCAGAACCACCTCTCTCTTCCCATCCTCCTCCCTGTAATGGACTCAGGATGTTAATTAATAGATGACTGCTAATACCTTGCATCCCTCTAATGCCTCGCTGATGAGCTTCAAAGCACTTTGCAGTCTCTGGCTACGATTCCTTGCTCTAAGAGAGCAGAAATTGCACTTCAGAGATGTTTCAGGAACTTGCCGATGATCCAAGGCTGGATCAGCACCAAGCCCCCAGCGCTGGGCTCCTGCTCCAGGCCCTGCCCTGCCTCGCATGCAGCCCTCCCAGCACACCGCCCAGGAGCCGGGGGCAGGGACACAAGGAGTTAAACGATATCCTGATGGGCTGGTGAGATCATCGGAGCCGGGATGCTCCATTGTTTATTAGACTCAACAGAGCCCAGCAGGCAACACCCAGAGGGATGTGGGGCTTGGGGTGAGCCTGCCTTTGGAGAAGGGGCCTCGGGCTGCAGCCGTCCCTCCCTGCTCACCAGTAAGTAGCACGGGTGCCCGTGGGTGGAGAGGGAGAGGGGAGCAGCCCGCCGAGGTGGGCCCATGCTCTGGCTGACCCCACAAAGGCACTTGCAGGTGTTCCTTGCCCAGCAGGTCCCCGAGGTGCTCTGAGCCAGCCCCTGGCAGCGCTGGGGAGCTGCTCCTCAGGGATGCAGGCACCAGCCCAGCCCAGCTCCACTCCCGCAGCAAGGGGTCTCTGCCTCTGGCTCCATCCCAGAGGGTCTGCAGGGTTTGCAGGGGAGGTGGAATCCTCTGGCAGCCCGCAGGGTCTGGGGGCAGCAGCAGCAGCCAGTCTGCAGGGACAGCTGCCAGCCCGCTCCTGGCTCCCAGCTGAGCAGGGGCACGGGGACAGGAATGGGGCTCTAGCAGCCACCCCTGCACCCACAACCTCCCCGTCCCCTCCTAAGCTGAGCCCAGCAGAGCCCAGCCCTCCTGGGGCTGGCACACAGCTGCACAAGGCTGGAGCTGCCCTGAGCTGCTGCTCTTGTGCCCGAGGTCACTCAGTGGCGTGCCCAGGGCACAGTGAGTGCCACCAGCCACCTGCAGCCACCACAGCCCGGTGACAGCGGGGACAGCAGAGGCACAGCGTGGGCAGTGGGCTCAGCACTCGCTCCCTGGGGGTTTGGTGCTGTTTCCCTCGCGGGGGTTTGGGTGCTGTGCCCCCAGCACCTGCCCATGGGCAGTGCCCGAGGCAGACGGGGCTGTGGGGCTGCTCTGCACGGGGTCTTCATCTTCATCTTTCGGGGTTTCTTGGGTGTGCTGGGTCCCTGAACGTTCATTTCTCTCGCGGGGAGCTGAGAGCCACTCGTGATTAAATTTGGCCAGCACGAACATCCTAGGAAAAGTTTCTGCTGAGTTTGTGCACATCCATGAGTGCAGCAGCCTCCTCCCCTCGTGTTCCATGGGCACACGGATCCTGCAGAGCAGCAAACCCCTTCTCCTGGCACACACAGACCCGCTGCTGTCACCTGGGGGGTCCTGGACTGAGATTAAACACCAGGACCGGACAAAGAGTCCCACCAAGACACTCCAGAGTGGCAGGAAAATCTTTTCCTCCATTCCCCAGGGTTTTGTTTTACTCCCAGCTGGGACCCAGAGAGGATTTGCTGCCTGTTGGGGTGACAGGCTGGGCACATCTCCTGCTGAAGGACAACCCAACCCTCTGGGTCCCACCCCACGGCTCTGCAGGGCACCGGTGCTGCTCTTTGCCAGGAGACCATCACGAGCCATCCAGAGGCCACTGGAAGCCCCAGAGAGCTGTGGGGCCGTGGGAAGGCCCCTGTCTGTGGGGCAGGGTCTCGATGTCACACAGCCAGCTGGGGGAAGCCTGTGCACACCTGTGTGCAGGTGACTGGAGCTGCCACACACCCAGTCCTGCCAGTTTGGGGCACTGGTGCCAGGCAGAGCGGAGCTCACTTGGTCCCCTGGCAGGGTCTGGCCCTCAGGCCAGGCCTGGGCTGGGCTCTTTGCTCCTCCCCAGCAGGGATCAGGGCAAGCCACATCCTTGGACTGCAGAGCTCACTTGGGGTTGTCCTCAACATTTTCTCTTCCATGACCGCTGATTCCCAGAGGGATGTGGGGCTGCAGCCCCAGCCCAGCATCCCCAGAGGTGTGTGTGCCTGGGCTCTGGGGTCCCCAGCAAGGAGCCCCCCGAGATTTCCCAGTTCAGAGCCCAAACTTCACCACACAAAGCACTGGAAGAGCAAAGGGAGGAGAATCCCAGGAGCCTCTCCCTGATGGAGAGGGGAAGGAGAGACCCCAGCAGTGAGAGCTGCCCAGGGTTTCAGAACTACCAGATGTGAAATCTGAGACGTGCTCTGGAGGCATTTTCAAGACAGCAAAGAGTCATCTGCTGATTGTCTGCTTCCAACAATGGCTAAAAAACCGGGAGAAATCCGATAGCACTCTCCTGCCAGGCTGCTCAGTGCATCCAGAGCACGTCGGTGATGGATTGGGGATGGAGCAGGGGCAGAGCAGCAACTGGAATTGCATTAGCTCTCCCAAGAGCTGCAGATCCTCCCAGTGCTCCCAAACCAGCTCCAGGCAGGGAGTGAAATCCTTCATTAGCCAGCAGTGGGCAAAAGTGTGTGACCGAAAACCAGGCTCTGCCAGGAAGTGCTGAGAAAATGAGCAGGGTCTGGGAATTGTGGTGAGAGGGGTGGTTCTGCCAGGAAATAAAAGGGGGAATAAATCCTCTCTGGTGGAAAGGCAAAGCTGAAAGGCAGCTGCTGGTTCCTGCAGCAGCCTGACATTAGTGCCCTGCACACAGAGGGGCACAGCTGCTGCCCTGGGATGCACAATCAGGATGGCAGCACTCAGGGAATGGGATGCCTAAAAGATGGAACAGAACATCGAGTTTTAGGCTGCTGAGGTGTGGGGTTATTCCAGCACAAAGCCAAATTAAAGTTAGACTTGATCATAAAACCTCTCTGTGATGCACGTTAGGAGGGCAAAGACAAGAAATGCCAGGATGAAATTTCAGGGAAGGCCTGGATTGCACTGGAAGAGGGGGAGCAGAAGGCAGCAGTGCTCCGGGTGAGGCAGATGGTGGCACCTGGAATTACTCAGGATTTGGGCACTTCCCTGCAGAGCTGCAGCTGGTGGGGTTTTGGGGGGCTGGGCTGATCCCAGGGTGGGTTGTGTAGGCAGCAGCACAGCAAAGATTTTGCCCATGCAGAGCCTCAGTGGGCAGGAGGAGAAGGAACGGCCTCAGGCTGGGCCAGGGCAGGCTCAGGGTGGGCACCAGCAGGAATTTTCCCATGGAAAGGGGGCTCAGGGGTTGGAACTGCCCAGGGAGGGTTGGAGTGCCCAAGGAATTCCCAAGGAGGTGGCACTCAGAGCTCTGGGCTGGAGACAAGGTGGGGATGGGGCACAGCTTGGAATTGATGGGCTGGGAGGGTTTTCCAACCTAGAGGATTCTGGGATTCTCTATCAGAAATGTGCCCCTTGCCCTGCCCCTGTTTTCCTGTTTCAACAGTCAGCAGTGAGAACTCCAGACAGGAGGGTTGCAAACCCTGTCCACTGCTCTTGGCTTTTGTTTTGTGCTTGTTTGTCCAAGCCTGGCAGACCTGAAACACCCCGAAAGATGTCAGTACCACCAGCTCTGCAGCAGTGGCTGTGCTGGGGGGACTAAATGACAAAATTACATCTGTCTCTTCTCAGAGTAACCACGGAGCTTGGCAGGGACACAGGTGAAGGAGTGAGGGAGGTGCTGGCTGGCACCCATCCATCAGCATCCCTAGGTGGGCACTGAGCCCAGCACGGCCCAGCTCTGGGCAGGTTTCCTCCAGCCCCTGGAGCTGTGCCAGCCTTGCAGCCTGATGTGGAACATGCTCCCACATGGATCAGCAGCTCCGGGGAAAGAGCTGGGGCTGAGGGGCTCTGGGGTCACCCCCTGCACACCTGCCCGGGCACAGGCAGGGAGCAAAGCCAGCCTGGCATCCCCTGTGAGGTGCCAGCTCCTGGAGAGCCATCCCGGCTGAGCAGAGCAAACACAGCCGTGAGGGGCTGCAGGGGGGTTTGGGTTACCTGCTCTGGATCGAAGCCCACGTGGGCTAAAGGTCTGCGTGGCACCTGGGGAGAGCTGTGCTGGGCACCGCAGTGGTGGCACTGCCCATCCTTCTGCCCACCCTTCTGCAGGACCCCGTTGCCTGGTCCGCCATTCCATGGGTGTGATGCTCTCCTTTCCCTGCAGTGACCCCCAAAACCTCCTCCCCCTGCACCACTGATGACCAAAGGCAAGCACCCTCCCTGCTCCATCACCTGCCCTGCTCTGCTTTCTCTTTTGTCCGTGCCAGGTGTCCTCCTCCCATCCCAGCAGCATGGAAATCCCCGCCAAGAGCCCCGAGGGGAGCGAGAAGTCCCCGCAGTGCAAGGAGCTGATCACCAGTGACACGGGCAGCACGCTGTGCACGAGCTCCCGCAGCGAGTCCGTGTGGACCAGCGCCTCCAGGAGCAAGTGGGACATTTACCACAAACCCGTCATCGTGGTGTCCGTGGGAGTGGCCATCTTCCTCTTCGGGGTGGTCATCACCAGCCTGTCCTGCTTCCTGACCAACAACAAGAAGGTTTACAAGATGTCAGGCCCGGCTTTCCTGTCCCTGGGACTGATGCTCCTGGTTTGTGGCCTGGTCTGGATCCCCATCATCCGCAAGAAGCAGAAGCAGAGGCAGAAGTCCCAGTTCCTACAGAGCCTCAAGTCCTTCTTCTTCAACCGCTGAGGGCAGCCAGGACCTTCCCGAGAAGCTTCCCCTGCCCTCCACCAACCCACGTTGATCAGCCATGAAAACAAACACTTTCTTGTACTCCCTAGAGGATTTCACCCCGGTCAGTGTCTTCCCTCCATGGTCTCCAGTGTGAAAATCCACTTTGTACTTCCTCCAAGTCATCCCAGGGAAAAAAGGAGTGGGAATTTTCAGCTGAGCCCAGCAAGGCAGGTCCAAGGTCTCCACATCACCCCCCTGTCCAAAGAGAGACCCAACAGCACCAACTGGGTAAAGCACAGCCCCAGAGGAGCCTGGGCTGAAGCAAAACCCCAGAGGAGCCCAGATCCCCCAGGAGGTTCTGCAGGATCCACCAGCAGAGAGGAGCCACAATTCCTTCAAGCTCCCCGATTTACCAGAGGGGCTGGAGGATCTGCACAGCTTCAGGAGACACAGCAGAAGCAGAGGGTCCCAGATCCTACAGAGGGTCCCAGATCCTACAGAGGATCCCAGACCCTGCAGAGGGTCTCAGATCCTTCAGAGGGTCCCAGATCCTTCAGAGGGTCCCAGACCCTGCAGAGGGTCCCAAATCCTACAGAGGGTCTCAGATCCTACAGAGGGTCTCAGATCCTTCAGAGGGTCCCAGACCCTGCAGAGGGTCCCAAATCCTATGGAGGATCCCAAATCCTACAGAGGATCCCAGATCCTGCAGAAGGTCCCAGATCCTACAGAGGGTCTCAGATCCTTCAGAGGGTCCCAGACCCTACAGAGGGTCCCAGACCCTGCAGAGGGTCCCAAATCCTACGGAGGATCTCAAATCCTACAGAGGATCCCAGATCCTACAGAGGGTCCCAGACCCTGCAGAGGGTCCCAGGCCCTGCTGCTCCAGGCACTGGCAGGGCAGGGACAAGGGAAATGTGTGTGGGAATGGTCTGAGCTGTGGGACCTGTGCTCAGGGCTGAGGGTGATTCCCTCCCAGGAAACTCAACCCCCTCCTGGTCTCTGCTGACCTGCCCCATTTCTGAAGCCGGTGCCACATCAGCGTTTCTGCCTGGAGGTGTGCTCCAAGAGGCCTGGGAGCTGAAGCCTTTGTGCTTCCCCAGCCTGGCTGACAGGGAGCTGGGGCTCACCCTGGCACTGGTGCCAGTCTGTGACCAGGGCTGTGTGCCTGGAGATCCCCTCCATCCTCTCCATGATCCGTGTGGGCAGTGCTGGAGGTGGCACGTCCCATCCTGGCAGCTGGCACAGCTGGATTGGGAGTGCTTGAGCACACAGGTCCCTTCACCCCAGGCTCAGCCGGGCCCTGAACTTTGTTTCCTGAGTGGTGCAGGCATCCCTGGGCAGGCAGTGCCAGCTTGGTGCCAGACCTGGCACAGGAGCCAGCAAAGCTGTTTGTTCCTCAGCCATCCCTCGTGTCATGCCACGCTCGGCTGCTGTTTGCAATCCTGCCCTGGCAGCGGGCACCAGCCACTGCTGCTTCACTGCCCCAGCAGGGCTGCCCATGAGAACTCCTGCTGGGGCAGCTGCAGCTGGAGACACGATGGACACCGGGATTCAGGATGGGAAACTGGGGAGCGAGGTGGAGAGCAGCCCCAGGTGCCAGCTGGCTGCAGGTGTGGGCACAGGGGCGAGCCCTGGAGCTGCGTGGATGGAGGGCACCTGGAAAGGGGTCCTGCTGCACGGAGCTGTGCCCAGCCAGGGCTGCCCGGCCACGGGGGTGCTCCAGGAGGGCTGGCACTGCCAGGAGGAGACAGGGAGCTCCTGCTGCCCATGGCCAAGGGGGAGGCAGTCAGTGAAATGTTGGTGTGATAAAAAGTCACCAAGAATTGATTTGGATTCCAGCCTGGTCATTTATAACAAGAACATGAGGTTTCATTAAAGGCAAACGTTCCCAAGGGATTTGCACGTGGCTGCTCTGGTGTCACATCTCTGCTGTGTGGAGAGGGTGTGGTGACAGAGTTTGGGGTGGTGTGGCACCCGCTGGCCAGGGGGGCTGGCTCAGGACAGGGGGAGGACAAGGAGTGGGGCTGGGGCTGCCTTGGGTGCTGGGTGAACACCTCTGTGCAGGGACCAGGAACGTGCCTGGCAGGAGGATGGAGCCTGCCAGGGAAAAGGAAACTGCCAAGGACCAGCAGAGCCTGCTGAGGAGAGGATCCATCAGATGATCCATCAGAGGATCCATCAGAGGATCCATCAGAGGATCCATCAGATGATCCATCAGAGGATCCATCAGAGGATCCATCAGAGGATCCATCAGATGGAGCTCACTATTTGCTGCCCAGATCTGTGGTGGGACAGGGAGGCAAAGGGACAGGAACGTTAAGGAAAATCAGATTAACAGGTGGGGGATAACTGAGGGGAAAGTCAGATTAACAGCAGGGGCATAACTGTGGGAAAGTCAAATTAAAAATAGGGGGATAACTGAGGGGAAAGTCAGATTAACAGCAGAGGCATAACTGTGGGAAAATCAGATTGACAATAGGGGCATAATTGAGGGGAAAGTCAGATTAACAGCAGGGGCATAACTGTGGGAAAGTCAAATTAAAAATAGGAGGATAATTGAGGGGAAAGTCAGATTAACTGACATGCTGGCATAAAATTCACGCCCTGCTGTGGCCCAGCAAAACCCCACAGTGCTGCAGGGAAATGAATTTCTGCCTCTGTGTTGTGGCACCAGTGAACCTTTGCCTCCTTGGGATGAGGGAGGCTGCAGAGACAGGGAGTATATGTGGATTTAAATGGTTTTATGGACAACAGATTAAAAAAAAAAAAAAAAAAAAAAAAAAAGAAAGACAGTAGAAGCAAGAGAGAAGAATGTGCCATTTAAATTCCATAATCTAACAGTGGTGGGTGCTGGAGAAGTCCACGAGGAGCAGATTCCAGGAGGGCTGCAGAGCTCACCTGCTGTGTCCTCCTGCCGTTGCTGGGCAGGGCTGGATGGACCTTGGATCAGCCCATGGGGAAGTTCCCACCTTTGGGCTGCTCCCAAGCACCTCCCAGCCCCTGTTTGGCTGCTCCCTGCTATTCCTCCTCGCTCCCACTGAAGCCTGTTTGAATCCTGCTGTGATGCTTTGGATCAGACCAAAGGAAAACACGTTTAGAGAAAAGATCAGCTTTTCCAGCAAACATAATTATGTCTCACTGAAGCAAGCTCAGACGTGGTGTGCCAGCTTCCCCTGTGCTATAAAAAGAGCAGGAAATCCATTACAGAAGTCATTATCTCTGCAGAGCAGCTCAAAGGGGAAATATTGCCCCTGCATCTCAAAGGTCAGGCGGCAAACCCGCCCGGCAGGCTCGGGTGGAGAACGCCCTGCTCCAGGTGTCTGAGCTGCCTCATTCCTGGGCTTCCACAGCCCCAAACCTGCCCAAAGATGGGCACACCCCTGGGGCAGACCCCTCTCTGAGGATCTCACATCCTGCCTGAGTTCCAGGACCTAAAGAGGTTCAAAGAGGGCTGGAGGGGGACTTTGGACAAGGCATGGAGGGACAGGACACAGGGAATGGCTCCCAGTGCCAGAGGGCAGGGATGGATGGGAGATTGGGAATTAAGAATTGTTCCCTGAGCGTGGGCAGGCCCTGGCACAGCGTGCCCAGAGCAGCTGTGGCTGCCCCTGGATCCCTGGCAGTGCCCAAGGCCAGGCTGGACAGGGCTGGGAGCAGCCTGGGACAGTGGGAAGTGTCCCTGACATGGCAGAGGGTTGGAATTGATGTTCTTTAAAGTCCCTTCCGACCCAAACCATCCCACGATTGCAGGGTGTCAGTCACACTCACCCTTGGGGCAATCACCGAGGGATAAATCACCGAGGTGTGGGTCACCAGGTGACCACTGGTGGCTGTGATCACAGCTTCACGTCCCCCTGAGACCCTCCAGAGCTCCTTCCTGGAAACAGCCTCAGGCTGCTGAGGTCTGGTGGCCCAGGTTCCCCTGGGATGCTGCAGGGCTGGCTCCATGCCTGAGCCTGGGCCACAGCCAGGCTGCCAGGTCATCCTGCACCCCGACATGCTGCTGCTGTTCCTCCCAGCTGGGCAGCGGGTGAGATCCCAGCAGGATCAGCTGCACTTGCCCATCCCTGCCCAACATCCAGCAGCCTTCCCTGTCCTTAGTGAGAGTAAACACTTCAGGGGGCTCTCAGTGCCCACAGCGAGTTCAAAACCCTAAAAACCCCTCCCTATTTCCACACTGGATGTTGGGCACACGAGAATTGGGGAGGTACAGTAAAAATGTGGTGAACCCCAGCTCAGGGAAGAAATGGTGATGTCTGCTCCAGATCAGGAGGCTGAAGGACAGCTTTATTAAAACTAGACTCTATTACATTAATATACTATTTAAAGAGATGCTATCCTATTCTACATACTCACTTCTTACTCCCCTCTCTAACTAACTCAAACTGTGACTCTGCTGAGAGCCCAGCACAGCTGGATCCCACTGGGCACTGAGCCCAAACAACCTTCACCAGAATCCAGCCCAGCAATCCCTGCAGGTGAACAATCTCCACACCACATTCCACATGGGCGAAACAAAGGGGCAGAGATAAAGATTGTTTTCTCTGCTTCTCTCTGTGCAATCCTGAGAGACAGAATTGTGTCTGTCTGTCCAGAGAATGGGAATGTCACAGGGAAGGAAGAGTTGTCCCCTGCAGCCCAGGGGAAGGAGCAGCTCAGGGAGCAGAGGGTTTGCTCAGGGCTGTGTGTGTGTGTTTGGGAGTGGCAGGAGGGATAAGGTGGGGAGGCAGGACCATGGCTGTGCTGGGCAGCCTCCCCTGCCCTGGGCTTGCCCTTTGTGACGTGCACCGTGTGGCCGGCAGGCAGGAGCAGCGTGACTTTGAACACCCCGGGCAGCAGAGGATGCAGGGAATGTCCTCTGTGCCCTGCAGCCACCCCCTCACTCGTGGCAGGGCTGTGCTGGGGCTGCCCAGGTGGCAGACGAGCCCTGGGTGCCCTGGTTTGGCAGGAGGACGCTCTTGGCGTGGCCTTTGGCACGTCCTGGAGCCAAGGCCACCTCCAGCAGGTCCCTGGACCTGGCACTGCTCCATCCCTGACGCTGAGCTTGTGCCCTCAGGCCTGTCCTGAGCTTTGGGACCTCCTCTGCAGGGCCAAGGAAGGGACAGGCAGCTGCCACCCCACAGCTTTGGGCGGGCTCTCCCAGAGCCAAGGGCTCCCTGGATTCTTCACCTCCCACCATCTTCCCCAGTTTGCCGAGGATGCCCAGAGGAAGGACAGCAGAGGTGTTCCAGTGTCACACCACAGCCTGGGAGCAGAGAGCAGCACACACCTGCACCCCAGCAAGTCACCCTGGCTGCTCCCAGACCAGCCAGGAGATTCTGGCTGATGTGGGGACTCCTCACTGGCTTCCTGGTGTCCCATTTTGGGGGTGGGCAGTGGCACACCTGGCCTGATGGGTGGCTCTCCAGCAAGAGCTGCTCTTGGAGGTGCCGCAAGGGTGATGTCATTTTGGCATTCTGGAGAAATTCCTGTGCCTCAGTTTACCTCTAAAGAGGGGCAATAGCAGGGCGTTTCCAGGTTGTTTCTGGGATGTCAGAGCCAAGGCCCTGCGGACTTCCCTGGGATGCTGCCTAAAAGTGACAAATCCGGGTCTCACATCCCAGGGCTGGGGCTGGCTCAGATTTGCACCTTTGGGACAGACTGGATGGGAAGCAGCTACCCCTGGGCGACCAGAGAGCGCCCGGGGTGGGCTCCCAGGGAACCCCCTGGGCTGTGCCGCGGGCCGGGCAGGGGCAGGGCCATGAAACGGTTAAAGCTGGATCGTGTGCTCCCTGCCGATTGTTCTGCGAGGCGTGTTGTGACATTTGTACTTCCTCTTGGCAGCGGCAGCGCAGGCACGGGAGCAAGGCAAGGCAGGGATGCTGCTGCCCCCGCCGCCCTGAGGGGCTCCGGGGTGGCACCATGGGCACCCGGCGGGGCACTCCGAGCCTGCTGGGGCGCTGCGCTGCCATCGCCCTGCTGGCCCTGTTCTGCGATGCCCTGGGGCTCCTCTTCCTCCTCCTGGGCATCTTGGCTCCCCTCAGCTTCTGGGACTTCTTCGTGTACGGGGGGGCCCTGCTGCTGGCCTTCAGCCTCCTCTTCTGGGTCTTCTGGTACAGCTTCAACATCGAGGTGCCCCTCAGGGAGCTGCAGGGCAGCTGACCCCGAGCCACGGTGGGAATTTGGGCTCCTTCCCCCGGGAAGACCCAAAGCATCAGCGGGTGAGGAGCGCCCAGAAGAGACCAAAGCAAGGAGCTGCTGGTCCTGGCAGCAGCAGGCAGCCTGATGGAGCCTCGGGGGACAGGTATGTTGAGGATGTTAGGACACTGAGATGCTTGAGCACGTCCAGAGGAGGCAACGAGGCTGGAGAGGGGCTGGGAACACAAACCCTGTGAGGAACGTTTGGAGGAGCTGGGGTTGTTCAGCCTGGAGAAAAGGAGGCTCAGAGGTGACCTCATTGCTCTCCACAACTCCCTGAAGGGAGGTGCAGACAGGTGGGGTCGGTCTCTTCCACCGGGCAGCACTGACAGAACAAGAGGACACAGCCTCGAGCTACGTCAGGGGAGGTACAGGTTGGATATTAGGAAAAAAAATTTCACAGAAAGGTGATAAAGTTCTGGAATGGCTGCCCGGGGAGGTGGTGCAGTCACCATCCCTGGGTGTGTTTAACACAGCCTGGATGTGGCACTGGGTGCCAGGGTTCAGTTGAGGTGTTGGGGCTGGGTTGGACTCGATGATCTTGGAGGTCTCTTCCAGCCCAGTGATTCTGGGATTCTGTACCCACAGCTCAGCATGCACGGGGGTGCCTGGCTGGTGTGGGGGATGCAGAGGTCCTGGCAGAGCTTCCTGCTGGTGACAGGCACTCTCAGGAGTAACACCAGATTTTGAAGTGCTCTGGGATGGATTAACGATGGACAGGAAGCTGGTTTGATGAGATGAGTTAATTCCAGGAGGGGTTTTGGTGCACTTTGGAGGTGGCTGCTGTCTGGGGTGTAATTCCTCAGTGCTTCCCATCAGATGCTGCTGGGAGAGGAGGGTCCTGCAGAGCTGCTGCTCTCTCGTGACAGCTTTGTGCCTCAGGGGGACAAGGAGCACGAGCCACGCCTGGCCAGCCACCCTGGGCAAACAGGGAGAGCCCAAAGGATAATCCAGCACCAGCACCTCGGTGTGAGGGAGCAAACCCAGCTGCTCCTGCGTGCCCCCTTCACACCCTGGGTGCTGCAGGGAGGCTTTTCCCAACAGGGAATGCTTTCCCAGCAGAGCAATGGGGAGCAGTGAAAATCCAAGTGAAAGTTGTGTCACCAAGGCACTGCTCTGGTGTGCTGCAGGAGCCTGGTGACAAATGCTGAACACACAGAAATGGGGACAAAGTACCAGGCTTGAACATTGCCTCTGAGATTAGGCCTTGTTAATCTCAGGCTTGTCTGGAACATGCCTGGCTGGTTTGGCAGCCGCCCAAGGGGCAGAAAGATCAGGTCCTGCCTGGTCTCTGCAGCCTGGTCCTGCAGCATGGGGACCACTGAGCATCAGCAGGGCCTGGAGGGGCTGGTGCTGGCCTGGGAACCTCAGAGGGCTCCCTTTGGGCTGATCTGTGACCAGCAAAGCTTAGGGCAGCTGGAGATGTCTGAGTGCTGGAGAGCACTGCTGCAGGGATGGTGTCCTCCTTCCTGCCAGCACCCCGGGGATGTTCTCCTGCGAAATAAGTGAAATAAAAGTGAAATAAGTGAAATAAGGAGCAGCCCCACAGTGCTTGGAGCTGCTCGTGGCAAAGGAGGTGACAGCAGGAGGATGCCCCAGCCAGAGCCAGCCGTGGCCCCACAGCATGAACCAGCCAAGGAAGATGGGTTTGAACGGAGAATGAGGCAGAGAGGAGGCAGGGATGGGGGAGATGTCCCCACTGCCACCAGGGCGAGTGTCAGAGCACACCCACGCTCAGCTCACCGTCAGCATCTGAGCCAGGCCAGCGTCCCAGGCAGGGACATGGCCAGTGACGTGTCCCCACCAGTGACTCACAGCAGGGACATTGCCTCGCACAGCTCCCTATAAAGCCTCCCACAGCCAGTGAGATTCTTTTCAATCAGTTCCTTATTTTTCCCTTGATTTCCTCTCCTGTTGGCAGTGACCACAGGGGACAGAGCTGGGTTTTCCTGTGAGTGGAGGCGGCCGTGTGGCTCACGCTGTTCCACAGCCCAGGATGCCCAGGCCAGGAGTTCAGCTTTGCCCTCACCAGGTCCCAGGGTGTTTTTCCACCCCTGTGCCCTTGGCACTTGGTCCTTCAGGAATTTCCTTGATGTGCCTCGGGATAAGAAGCTGGGACAAGCACCAGCGGGATCCTGCAGCTGCAGAGAAGGAAGGGCAGCAGCAGCCCACACCCTCCTTTATTTGCTCGGGGGTTTTTAATGGCCGGTGCTGAGCCCGTCACTGCAGCCCGTAAAACCCGGCCGAGGGCTCTGCCACCATCCCAGGGCTGTCCCTGGCGGGGTGTGTGCCTGGGTGTGGCACTCGGGGACAACATCCAGGGAGCCCAGCGGGACCTGGGGCGAGCTCCCTGTCCCCGCGGGTCCCTCCTGCCTCCCGGGCTGCTGGGGCACACCCTCCCGAGTGGAGCTTCTTGGGGACAAAGCAGCACCTGGGACCGGCTGGTCCTGTGCACCTGGGGATGGTTTAAGGATGGTTTGGGGATGGTTTAAGGATGGTTTGGGGATGGTGAGGGGCAGATGGTGATTCCCACATTGAAAAGTGCTGCCAGCCCTGTGCCTGGACCTCCCGGGATGGGCTCAGAGGGCACAGCCAGTCCCGTGGAAGAGCAGAGGCTGCCAGTGCACCACCACAGCCTGGCCAAGCAGAGCCCGGCACCCTGCACTGCCCCACTCGCAGGTTTGCCCCTCTCTGAGCCACCCGTGGTCTGTGACAGTCCCCCAGCTCACCTGGGCCATTCCCCAGCAGGGTGAGTGTGGGCACACGTGCACGAATCAAACCCAAACACGTCTGTGTTTGTGTGCAGGGTGCCTTCAGCATCCTCCACCTCTTGCAGGCTGGCTCAGGGTGGCAAAGTGACAGGCAGGACATGGTGGCTTCAACGTCCCTCACGCACGGGCAGGAGCAACCAGCCAGGCCCAGAAGGAGAGGGAAAAGCTCCCAGCTGTGTGTGCTCATGGCAGGGACCCGGAGATTCCTCCTGCCCCCTGTCCCACCCGTGACCCTGCACACCCCAGCACCCCCAGGGCAGCAGCTCTGATGATCCCTGAGGTCCTTCCCATGCCAGGGATGCAGCTCCTTCCCTCTCCTGCTGTCCCAGATCCCTCAGGCTGGGGCAGAGCCCACTCCTGACAGCCCCAGTGGGAGGACAGGAGTGGGTGAAGCCCCTGTGGTCCCTGTCCCTCGGTGCTGTGCAGCACTGGGAGCACTGGCCCAGCCCCAGTGAGATATTGACTCAAGGGCTTGTCTTTCCCTCTGGGTTTTTGTGGTTTTGTGCTTGCTCTGTGTGCTCCAGCCTGGGGGTGGTTCCACATCCTTGGGCTTGGCACAGCCCCGTGGCCATGGCACGGAGCCCACGTGGGCACTGGGAACCAGCAGCTCCCTCTGCTCCCCGACCAGCCTGTGCTCCCCCAGTCACCCCAGTGACCACAGGGGACAGACCAGTGGCCCAGCAGCCTGCAGCGCTGACACTGCAGCCCCAAAATGCTGTGGGGTGGCTCCAGGAGTCCCCTCTTGTCACCTGCCCCTGCTCTGAGCAGTCTGGGCTCCTTCCCACTCCTCCCCTGCCATGGATCCCTCACTGGGCACCAGGACAGGGACCAGGGGCAGCCCCAGCAGTGCCAGGGGTTTGCTCGTGAGCCTGGATCTTCCAGGGAGGGAAAATCCTCTTGTTGTGCCCAAATGTTACCAGCCTCACTTGTGTCTGGAGCTGGGCTGATCCTGGGCATCCCTGGGCATCCCTTTGGCACCCCAGAGTCTGCTGGGGCTTGTCTGGGATCTGTCTGCTGGGAAATGGGCCCCTGAGTCCCAGTGGTCTGGTTCCACATGTCTTTATTGAAGAGAACTTCCATTTCTTAGCTATTGTCAGGGGTTTCTAAGGCATTCACATCTCCTTTCGCTCTGCTTGTAGGGAGAGAGGAAAGGACAGGCGTGGATGTCAGGAGGGAGCAGAGGAAGAGGAGCAGCTCCCCACAAGGACTCTGCTGTGCTGCCCTTGCACAGCCAGCACAGAAGGAGCTGTGTCACTCTGCTGTGCTGGGGACACTGGCACAGCTGCTCAGGACAGCCCCTGAAGGATGGACACCCCCTGAAACGTGGACACCCCCTGAAGGATGGACAGCCCGTTTGCACCCTCTCCAATCAGTCTGCACTCACCCCCTGCCCGCTGCTGGCTGCCAGGGCCCAGCAGGAGCAGCCTGGTGGCAGCAGAGCCTCTTCCCCCTGTCCTGAGCAGGGCCACAGAGCCACAGGGAGCAGCTGGCAGCTCTGCCACCCTTCCTGGAGCAGTGGGATGGTCCAGCAGGGCTCCCACCTGCACACACTGCCCCAGTGCAGCCCAGTGCCCGGGCTGGGACCTGCTCTGGGCAGTGATGGAGAGCCAGACAGCAAAATCAGCAGGACAGAGGATGCCCTGAGCAAAATCCAGCTGCTGGAGGTGCCAGGTCTGCTCACCCAAAGCCCCAGGCACCCTCTGAGGGCATTGCAGGAAATGCTCAGAGACCTCAGTGCAAAGAGCTGCTGGAGCTGAGCAGAGCTGCCAGGGCCAGGAGAGGATTCAGAGCTTCAGCTGCCACCCCAGGGGCGGCTCAGCACGGGAACAGAGCCCTGGTACACTGCAAATCCGAGAGGAGAGGAGAGGAGAGGAGAGGAGAGGAGAGGAGAGGAGAGGAGAGGAGAGGAGAGGAGAGGAGAGGAGAGGAGAGGAGAGGAGAGGAGAGGAGAGGAGAGGAGAGGAGAGGAGAGGAGAGGAGAGGAGAGGAGAGGAGAGGAGAGGAGAGGAGAGGAGAGGAGAGGAGAGGAGAGGAGAGGAGAGGAGAGGAGAGGAGAGGAGAGGAGAGGAGAGGAGAGGAGAGGAGAGGAGAGGAGAGGAGAGGAGAGGAGAGGAGAGGAGAGGAGAGGAGAGGAGAGGAGAGGAGAGGAGAGGAGAGGAGAGGAGAGGAGAGGAGAGGAGAGGAGAGGAGAGGAGAGGAGAGGAGAGGAGAGGAGAGGGTTGCAGTAACTCCGTGGAGGAGCAGCTGTCACACGACGGGGGATGAGAGCTGGAATTTGGGGTAGCCCTTGTGGGATAAATCAGAGTCAGACCATCAGTGGCAAACATCAGCATCATTAACTCCTCCCTGGCAACACGGAGCGTCCAGTGCAAGGAAAAAAATAATCTTTATTTAAAAAATCTTTTAAAAATACCGGCGCTGTTGGCTCTGCTGCATTTGCAATCAATGAGGCAGTGGGACACGGATTCATTCTTTCCCCTGCAAACACAAAATCATGTCAAGAGGATCTCCGAGCTTTCCGCAGGTTCCTCAGACTCCGGAGGCGCTGTCAGGAGATCGGGAGCCTTATCACCGCCACAAGCAGCTCTGCTATCTCTGCAGCCGTGCCCTCCGCCCCGGGCAGAGCCAGCCCTGCCCAGGGCAGCCTGCCAGCCGCGCATCCAGGAAGGACAGGGCCGGCAGCAGGAGTTTGATGGAATAAAGGGTCTGGGCTGCCCCTGCTGCCTCCAGAGCCGCCTTTGCCCGCGGCTCGGAGAGGGACCGGCACCCCTGACCTGGCAGGGGACCCCAAACTCCTCCTCCAGCCGGCTGCTGGGGTGGGGGGCGAGCAGGATTCGCACATCCTGGAGGAACAGGTTCTCCCAGGCTGCACAGCCCCTGCACAGCTCCAGCCCCCCGAGCAGGGGCTGCCCGGCCCCCGGCTCCGGCTGGTTCCAGCACAGCCGAGCTGCGGGGATGGGCTCCGAGCTGGGATTTAACCCTGCCCAGCCCTGGCCCAGGGATGCTCGGGGCGCGATTCAGCAGGAGCAGCCCCCGGGGGCAGCTCTTGGTCCTGTCCCCATCAGGGCCGCTGCTGTCACTCGGGGCCACCAGAGGGGAGGCTGGGCAGCCCGGGGGGAATGAAAACCTCGGGAGCAAACCCTTGCATCAGGCAGGGTCCAGGTCTGGCTGGAGGTGACGCCTCACCCCAGCGGCCACAGCCACCAGCTGTCCCCAAGGAGATGCTCCCACAGGGACCCCTGAGGATCCACAGCAGCCACCTGCAACCCCGGATTGTGCCAGGGGCTGCCAGCTCCAAGCCCTGAGGCATCCAAGGAGGGTTTCCTACGAGTCTCCACACCTTAGAGTTGAGTAAAGAGACCCCGGGCTTTGCTGCCCCCCAGGAATATTTCTCAGCTTCTCTCCACAGCCCGGAGTCCCTCCCTCGGGCACCCCACGGGGGATTCCAGACCCTGCCTGGCTCCAGCCTGGCAGGACGGGCTGGCCAGGGCTCCTGTGCCAGGGCGTGCACAGGGCACCGGTGCCCTGCAGTGCTCCTGGGCAGGCACAGCTCTGCCACGGGGGAGATTTGCCATCAGCCAGCAGATAAATCACTCTGGAGACGAGGAAAATGGCTTTGCCAGCTCCATTTCCTGTTGCAAAATGGGACGTGAGTTAAGGCAAAACCTGCTCAAAAGAAGCTCTTCCCAGAAAATGCATTTGCTGGTCCCTGCCAGCCGTTACTGGAAGAAGAGTGCAGACACCTCTGGTGATATTCCAGAGGGGTTTTTCATGGTAGATCACCGAATTTTTGACAAAAGGGTCTGTAGGCATGACACAGGGAAGTGTAAAGCCTGCCCAGGCAGCTGAGTGGGGAGTGACCCGGGGTGCTGGAGTGACCCGGGGTGCTGGAGTGACCCGGGGCTGGCCCCGTCCTCCTCTGCACCTCAGCTTTGTCCCCTGCCAACAGCCACAGGGACAGAAATCAGCCCCTCAGCAGGGGACAGCTCCAGCCCCACTCCTGTCCCCGTGACCCCGCATTTTGGGATGCCCACCCCTGCCGTGGGCACTGGGGTCACAGTGGGGACAGTGGCTGAGCCCCTCAGGCACTGCCAAGCCTGTGGGCACAGAAACCCCCCTGCTCTGCAATGCCCAGGAGAGGAACCCGCCCAGGGCCATGGACTGGGCATGGGAAAGGGTGGACATGGAGAAAGGGTGGAAAATGGGAAAGGGTGGGAAATGGGAAAGGGTGGAAAATGGGAAAGGGTGGAAAAGGGGAAAGGGTGAAAAATGGAGAGGGTGGGCAGTGGAGAGGGTGGGCAGCGGAGAAGGGAATCTGCCACGTGCTGGAGATGGAGCCAAGAGGATCTTGGCTGGAAAGTCCCAGGGGTAGGGACAGCCAGGTCGGTGTCACCTCCTGCCCGTGTCCCACACTGGCCCGGCCCCAGTCCCAGCCCCAGCCCAGCCCCAGCCCCAGCCCCAATCCCAGCCCCAGTCCCAGCCCAGCCCAGTCCCAACCCAGTCCCAACCCAGCCCCAGTCCCAGTCCCAGCCCAGCCCAGCCCAGCCCAGTCCCAACCCAGTCCCAACCCAGCCCCAGTCCCAGTCCCAGCCCAGCCCAGCCCAGCCCAGTCCCAACCCAGTCCCAGCCCCAGCCCAGTCCCAACCCAGTCCCAGTCCCAGCCCAGCCCAGTCCCAACCCAGTCCCAACCCAGCCCAGTCCCAACCCAACCCCAGCCCAGCCCAGTCCCGTCCCAGTCCCAGCCCCAGTCCTAGCCCAGCCCAGTCCCAGTCCCAGTCCCAGTCCCAGTCCCAGTCCCAGTCCCAGTCCCAGTCCCAGCCCAGTCCCAATCCCAGCCCAGTCCCAGTCCCAGTCCCAGTCCCAGCCCCAGCCCAGTCCCAGCCCAGCCGCAGCCGCCGCAGCTCTCGGCGCTGGCCGCACGGAGCTCGGAGGAGGCTCCTGCTCAATTATTGATGGCCAGGTCTGGCTGATGGAGCTGGGGCTCTCTGAGCCGCTCCCTAATGGAGCCTGCGGCCGTGCCTGCCCAGCGAGCACTCCTGGGCTGCGCAATTCCCACTCCTGCCATCCCCGTGCCACGAAAGTGCCACCTCCTGCCGCTGACGATGCACGACGCAGCCTTTGCCGGGGCTCGGAGCCTGCTGCCACCCTGCAGAGAGCAGAGCTGGGCTGGCGGAGGGCAGTGGCACACGCCAGGATGGTGATGGAGCAGCCACAGCCCAGCTGAGATCAGCCCAGGAGGAGCAGGGCACAGCTGGCACAGCTGGGGCACAGCTGTGGGCAGAGGGAGGGCAGGAGGTGGCAGGGCACGCGTGGGGATGTGCCAGCCCCGGCGCAGGGAGCGGGGTGCGCTCTCTGCCTGCAGGGAGGGTCCCTGGCCGCGCAGCCACGGCAGGGCCATTAGCTGAGATCTGTGCGCACAGCCCCGGCCTTCCCCAGCTGCAGGAGAGCCCTGGCTGCCTCCCCGCACTCGCATTAGGCAGTAATTGGCAATAATCGACAGGTAATAATTGCCCTAATGGGCTCTTGGGTCACCTGGCCCTGCAGCCACTGGTCGCGGCCCCGGGTGACCCCTGGCTGCTGCTGAGCAGAGCCTGGCCACTGGGCAGGGGACAGCGCTCCAGTGTCACCTGCGAGACGTGTGCCATCCCCTTCCAGCCTGGGAAGGGGAGAGGGGAGCAGGGCTGGGCCGGGTCAGCACGGAGGGGACTCTGGTGGGAGCCGCAGGGTGGGCTGGGGGCCAAGGGGACATTTGGGGTGCAGCACCAGGGACACAGAGGCACGGTGAGCCAGGGCCCCCAGGGCAGCCGGGATGTGGCCAGGAATCCCCAGCAGCTCCAGGGGAAAGCCCAAGCAGAGCTGGGTGCTGGGAGCCTGGGCCAGGTGCTGCACAGGAGCAGGGATCAGTCAGACATCAGGATGAAATCCTTCCCTGTGAGGGTGTGAGGCCCTGGCACAGGTGCCCAGAGCAGCTGGGGCTGCCCCTGGATCCCTGGCAGTGCCCCAGGCCAGGCTGGACAGGGCTGGAAGCAGCCTGGGGCAGTGGGAGGTGTCCCAGGGGTGGCACTGGGTGGGGTTCAAGGTCCCTCCCAACCCATCCCATTTTAGGATTATTCCATGAAATCCCTGTCTCAGAGCTGCAGGCCTGAGCTGTCCTTGTGATTTCAGGTCCCCATGGCAAGCCAGGCACTGAGCTGGAAATGTCCCCAGAACCCTCTGGAGGGCCCAGAGGAGGAGCTGGGCAGCACTGGGGGCCGTGGTTTGCTGCAGAGCCAAACATCTCCTCGGGGACATCAGCAGCACAGGGCTCAGAAAGGCCCGGCTCGGCTCTGACAGCTCCAGCAGGGGCAGGGCAGCTCTGCCATCTGCGCAGGAAGGATCTGGGGCAGCTTTGTCAGATCCAGATTCCAGCCTCAAACAGCAGGCACGTTCCCTGTGGAGCACTGACCGTGAGCCACGGGGCCTGGGCTGGGGACAGCAGGGACATGGGGACAGCAGGGACATGGGGACAGCAGGGACGTGGGGACAGCAGGGACATGGGGACAGTGAGGACATGGGGACAGCGAGGACATGGGGACAGCAGGGACGTGGGGACAGTGAGGACATGGGGACAGTGAGGACATGGGGACAGCAGGGACATGGGGACAGTGAGGACATGGGGACAGCAGGGACATGGGGACAGTGAGGACATGGGGACAGTGAGGATGTGGGGACAGCAGGGACATGGGGACAGCAGGACAGCAGGGACACAGGGACAATGAGGACACAGGGACAGTGAGGACACAGGGACAGCTAGGATGTGGGGACAGCAGGGATGTGGGGACAGTGAGGACATGGGGACAGTGAGGACACGGGGACAGTGAGGACATGGGGACAGCAGGGACATGGGGACAGCAAGGACATGGGGACAGTGGCCCTGGGCACCAGGCACGCCTGTGCAGCACAGGAGCTGCCACGGGCACAGGAGAAGCCATCCCTGGATGCCCGGCACAGCATTTCCCGGGCTGTCCCCAGCTCTGTTCCCTCGCCCGCCCAGGGCAGGGGCTGGGGGCTCTGGGCTGCCCCTGCCAGCCCTGCCCGCCATCCCCATCCCTGGCCGAGCAGTGCCACCGTGTGGAAAACACCCTCGTGTCCTCCGTGGATGTCCCCCTGCCCTGTGCCCGGCCCTGGCACAGCACAAGGCACCCCCAGCCCCTCCCAGTGCTGCCACTGCAGCGCTCCCCTGTCCCCAGGGCCTTCCCAAATATCTCCAGGGCTGCAGCCGCCCTGTGCCCCCTCCCACATCGGGGCTGCTGCCCTGGCACCCTGCACTGATTGCCCAGACAGGTAATAATAGGGTTTATTATTAAACAATGGGGCGGGGACGCGCCATGACCGGGTCACCATTTATTCCTTATGAAACAGAGTTTCCATTCCAGTGCGGTGTCTCAGGCACTTCTCACACGGGGTCGGGGTCATGGCACCCCAGGTTTGGGTGGGGACACTGGGACAGGGCTGGGGGAGTGCAGGAACATCACAGGGAGCAGCAGGCCAGCAGGGCAGTGTCCCCAGCTGTGACCCCAGGCATGGCAGGGGACACCATAGCTCCCCTGCCCCACACTGCTCCCGCTCCCCAGCCCCACGTTGTCCTGATTTGGTGCCATGAGAAGTCCTGTCCAGTCCCAAAGCCACCCTGGTGGCACTGCTGGCCATGTTTGTCCCTCCCTCGGGAGATGGGAACCCTGGGCCAGCCCTGTGCCCCACTGCCACCTCCGGTGGGGGACAGTGAGGGACGTCCTGCTCACCCTGGGGTGACAGTGAGGGACATCCTGCTCACACTGGGGTGACAGTGGGGGACATCCTGCTCACCCTGGGGTGACAGTGAGGGACGTCCTGCTCACCTGGGGTGACAGTGAGGGACGTCCTGCTCACCCTGGGGTGACAGTGAGGGACGTCCTGCTCACCCTGGGGTGACAGTGAGGGACATCCTGCTCACACTGGGGTGACAGTGGGGGACATCCTGCTCACCCTGGGGTGACAGTGAGGGACGTCCTGCTCACCTGGGGTGACAGTGAGGGATGCCCTGCTCACCCTGGGGTGACAGTAGGGGACATCCTGCTCACACTGGGGTGACAGTGGGGGACATCCTGCTCTCACTGGGGTGACAGTGGGGGATGCCCTGCTCACCCTGGGGTGACAGTAGGGGACATCCTGCTCACACTGGGGTGACAGTGGGGGACATCCTGCTCTCACTGGGGTGACAGTGAGGGATGTCCTGCTCACCCTGGGGTGACAGTGAGGGATGTCCTGCTCACCTGGGGTGACAGTGAGGGACATCCTGCTCACCCTGGGGTGCCCATGAAGTGACACATTCCCAGGTGGCAGAGTGAGAGCAGCACCTACGGGGCCAGGGACTGGGTCAGGAGGACAAAGGTGATGAAGGTGCAGACTGGGCTGGGGACAAGTGCCCTGAGTGGCCCCAGCACCAGCAGGGGTGTCCAGCAAGCCCCTTCCCCCTCCCCTGAGGGCAGGCTCGCAGCTTCCCAAACCCCAGCCGTGCCTCCCTGCTGCCCACTGCCCTCCCTGGGCTGGGGGCTGTCACTGGGGTCCCCTCAGGTGGCACCAGTCCCAAAGAGGGCAAAGCCAGGAGGTTTGGGGGGCTGAGCAGTGCCCAGCCTGTTTGGCACAGGTGAAATGAGCCCCTGGCTGTGAGACCTCAGCAGTGGGATACAGGGACAAGGAAATGTCACTCTGCCACAGGGCTCTAGCAAGGACGGCAGGGTGGGATCCCAAATCTGCCCCCCTGTGATGGCCAGAACTTGGGTTTAGCCCCAACCCCTGTCCCTGGGTGCCCTGGCAGGAGGGAAGCTGTGACAACAGGAGGATGGCCACGACCCTGGGGAGCTCAGCAAGGGAGGGCACGGCTGGCACTGCCTGTGGGGTGAGCTGGGCTCCCCTCCCAGCCCATGGCACTGCAGGCAGGCTGGCAGAGGGGAAGGGGAGCTCAGCAGGGCCAGCATCACCCTTTCCATCCTCTGGTCTCCTTGCCCTCGTGCCCAGCAGCTGCAGGCTCTGGTTTCCCCATCCCGGGATGGAAGCCGTGAGTTTCTGCTCCAGGCTGGCTGCATCACCATGATCCCGATGCCCTGGGAGCTTGGGGACCTCCAGAGCCCCACAGCCCGGCAGCCTGGCCCCCCAGAGCCCTTGGCTGTGCCCGGTGCCACCCAGAGCTGGGCAGGAGCAGCGCGGCCCCCTCGGCCCTGCGGGTGCTGTCACAGGGTGCAGGAGGATCCTCTCCACAGCCACCCTGCAGGAAGCCACCAGCAGGCTCTGGCCTGCCATATCTTAACCAAAAGGGACAGAAAATGCCACCAGTGACCCTGCGAGCAGCTGGAGATCTGCAGGAACGTCTGAGAGTCCACTCAGTCCCCGGCCAGATGAGAGAGCTTCACCCGGAGCTGCTTCTGGGCTTTCTCCAGGAGCCCTCAGAGAGAAGCTCCAGCCCAGCTGCGTCCCAGCAGCAGCGACACCACCCCGGTGTTTTCAGAATCCAGAGAAATCCCAGTGGACTGGAAGTTGGATGATATTGCCCTGATTTTCAAGAAAGGCAAGAAGGAGGACCCTGGAAGTTACTGCCCTGTCAGTCTCATTTCAGTGCCCGGTAAAATCATGGAAAAAACTGTTCTGGAAGATACCGAAAAATACCTGGAGGACAATGCAGCCATCAGTCCCAGCCAGCAGAGCTTCATGACAGGGAAGTCCTGCTTGTCAAATCTGATTTCCTTTATTTCAGCTTCCTTCTGGGAATGAAGATGACACATTCAACAGATCCTGTGCGTGTGAAATGTCCGAGTACAATTCTCCGTTAGAATAAACTCCTTTTTTACTTTTGATGATTCGCCAGTTCTCTCTGCCACCCGGGCTACAAGTCCCTCCTGACCAGCAGTAGCCACGGGAGCACGGCCGCCAGCATGGCCACGGTCAGGACGAGCAGCACGGCCAGGGCCATGGGCGACTGGCAGCACTGCAGCCCCAGCGCCGCGCTGGACGACACCGAGCTGGCCGTGTCCGCGCCGCTCCGCCCGGCCAGCGAGCCGCAGTCCGCGGCCACCAGCGGCATGCCGCGCTCGCTGATGACAAAGATGTGGGCTTGCCGTGCCAGCACCCCCGGGAGCCCCTGCGGGCCCGCCGGGCACCGCTCCAGGCTCTGCGCCGGCATCACGAAGTGGCTGGGCACCACCAGCGTGTTGCTGGCCTCGCTTTTGGCCAGCTGGGACAGGGAGGATGGCGACAGAGGCACCTCCAGCGCGCCGGGCTCGGTGCCCTTGGGCGGCCACAGAGCCTTCTTCTTGCTGAGGAAGGTGACGAAGCGGCACACGGGGCACACGATGCTGCTCTGGACGTGCCCGTCCAGCTTGGCCGACAGCAGGCACTTCACCAGGCAGTCGTGGCAGAAGCTGTGGCCGCAGCTGAGCCGCCGGTGCGTGGCCTCCAGGGGCTGGAACTTCTCGTAGCACACGGGGCACTCGGCCGCGGCAGCCTCCTTGCTGGGGGAGGTCTCGGACATCGCTGCTGTGCTGGCCGGGGAGAGGCACGAGGGGTTAATCAGGCTCTGGTGGCAGCGATTAGCACCGTCCCTCTCTTCGGCTCTGCTCCCTGCTCTCTCGGCACTGCCCTTCACCCCTCACAGCGTGCCTGGCACGGCCTGGCCGCTCTCAGCAGGGTTCGACCTCCCCGTGCTGCCCCTGGGCAGGGATGGTGTGAGGAGAGCCCTGCAGGGCAAAAATTCCCTGGCTGCCAAAGCACAGGGGCAGGGGGCTGAGCCCCTGGGCAGAGCCATGCCTGCTGGATTCCTGGCACAGAAATTCCAGGCTCAGACTGTGCCATTCCTGGTACAGAAATTCCAGGCTCAGACTGTGCCATTCCTGGTACAAACTGTGCCATTCCTGGCACAGAAATTCCAGGCTCAGACTGTGCCATTCCTGATACAAACTGTGCCATTCCTGGCACAGAAATTCCAGGCTCAGACTGTGCCATCCTGGTACAAACTGTGCCATTCCTGGTATAGAAATTCCAGGCTCACTGTGCCATTCCTGGTACAAACTGTGCCATTCCTGATACAGAAATTCCAGGCTCACTGTGCCATTCCTGGTACAAACTGTGCCATTCCTGATACAGAAATTCCAGGCTCAGACTGTGCCATTCCTGGTACAAACTGTGCCATTCCTGGCACAGAAATTCCAGGCTCAGACTGTGCCATTCCAGGCTCAGACTGTGCCATTCCTGGTACAGAAATTCCAGGCTCAGACTGTGCCATTCCAGGCTCAGACTGTGCCATTCCTGGTACAGAAATTCCAGGCTCACTGTGCCATTCCAGGCTCAGACTGTGTCTCCAGTGCCTCTGTGCTCAGCTGCTGGGAGCTGGGCATTGCCATCCCACGATGGAACCTGCCAAGGACAGGGAGCTGCTCCCATCCCAGAGACCTCTCCCGGGGGAGCCTGGAGCAGCCAGGCTGGTGGAGCAGGGAGGTGACACGGCCAGGGAGGTGACACAGCCGGGGCAGGCAGCAGACACCCTCACTGGGCTCCTTCCAGGCTGCTGGGGGATGGCCCGGGCTGGTGGCCAGGCCGTGCTGGTGGCCAGGCCATGGCACCTCCAGGCCGTGGGCACGCTCAGGCTGGAGCTGGGTGCAGCAAGCCCGTGCCGGGCTTAGCCAGAGAGCAGGGAAGGCAGAGCCAGCCCAGCCCAGCCCCGAGCAGTGTGGGGTGCCCCCAGCCCCAGACGGGGCTGAAGCTCTGCCCTGCATCTCCCCAGGCACGAAGGGAGAGGGCAGAGAGGAAAAGGGAGAGGGAGGATGTTCGGCTTCGCCCTCCCAGACCGGCTCAGGAGCCAGACCTGCATGAAGCTGCAGGTTTTTCCAGACCTGGTGGCGTTTCCAGACCCCGCCCAGCCTGCACCCCTTTTCTCACACAGCACTGTGCCACGGACACCCTCCCGTGTCTGAGGTCCTGCCCTCCCCCTGCAGGGCTGTCACCCTGCCCCGGACGCCAGGAGCCCCCTCCCCAGGCAGGGAACAGATCCAGGCTCCTGCCCTGGTTCAGGAGGGACCAGGGATGGCTTTTCCCTCCCTCACCCCGCGCTCCCCCGTGCCCCAAAGTCCCCTTACCTGCTGTGGGGCCCCGGGGCAGCGGCCCCTCCATGCGCGGCTGTCCCCAGACACGGGGCTGGCCCGGGAGAGCTCCGGGACACCCTGGGGACGCCGCGACACCCCTGGGACACCAGGAGCCGGCTGCGTCTGAGGAGGGCGCGTTGCGCAAAGGCTGCAGCGGGGCCAGGGCAGGGCCAGGGCAGGGCCAGGGCAGGGACAGAGCAGGGACAGCTCCGGCGGAGTGAATGCGGAGGAACCCGTTCGCCTTTAAAGGGCTCCCGCTGGCCCGCTTGGCCAGGGAGTGGGCGAGCAGCTGGCGTCAGGCGTGGAGGGCAGGGACACGGGGCACGGTCCTGCCTGCCGCGGTGTCCCCGCTGCGACGCTGCGGGGCCACTCCAAGGAATCCGGCACTGAAGGGGTGCCGGGAGCCTCTGGGGCGGCAGCGCGGGGTGAGCTGCACATCCTGCAGCGAGTCCTGCAGCGGGGCTGGGCTCCTCACCCCCGCTGCCCGTCCCTCACCCTGCCCTCATCTTCCTCACCCCCATCACTGCCCGTCCCTCACCCTGCCCTCATCCTCCTCACCCCCATCGCTGCCCGCCCCTCACCCTGCCCTCATCTTCCTCACCCCCATCGCTGCCCATCCCTCACCCTGCCCTCATCTTCCTCACCCCCATCACTGCCCGTCCCTCATCCTGCCCTCATCTTCCTCACCCCCGCTGCCCGCCCCTCACCCTGCCCTCATCCTCCTCACCCCCATCACTGCCTGTCCCTCACCCTGCCCTCATCCTCCTCACCCCCATCACTGCCCATCCCTCACCCTGCCCTCATCCTCCTCATCCTCCTCCCCTCCATCACTGCCCGTCCCTCACCCTGCCCTCATCCTCCTCACCCCCATCACTGCCCATCCCTCACCCTGCCCTCATCCTCCTCACCCCCATCACTGCCCATCCCTCACCCTGCCCTCATCTTCCTCCCCTCCTCATCCTCCTCACCCCCTCTCCCCCATCACTGCCCCCCGCCCTGCAGTCCCACCAGAGCCCCGGGTGACACTGAAGGGCCCAGCAAAGACCCCCGAGCAGCCACGGGGGGCTCTGCTCTTGTGTCCCTGCCCTGGGGGCTTCCAGCACCTCCCCAAGCCGTGCTCCAGGTGCAGCAGGAGCTCCACGGGCTCAGGGCGGGCAGGAGCCCCGTCCTTGGCCATCTCAGCACCTTCAGGTGGCTCGTGAGCCACCACTGGCCACGTGCAGGTGAAAACCTCCCCAGAGAAGGTTCCCTGTCACCTCACCTGTCCCAGAGTGCCTCAGTTGGCCCTCGGGCCAGGAGCCAAGAGGGCTCTTCCCTGCACAGCCTCGTGAAAGCTGCCAGCAGGCTGGACCACTCCTGCCCCAGCCCAGCCCTTTGAAGCCCCCCTGGCACCCCCAGCCTGAAGGGCCAGCCCACGTTGCACCTTGCAGGTGGCTCCACAGGGATCTGGACGCTGTTTGCCACACCCGAGGAGGTCCTGGAGTGCACACAGTGGCCCCAGGGCACTTCAGGAAGGTGCCCAGGGCTCTGTGGGACCCCTGGCACCCAAAGCCCAGTGAGAAAGGCCCTGCAGTGCCTCTGTGGGCCGGGCAGGCTCGGGCAGGGCTGGGCGTGGGCAGCAGTATCAGTCACTGTGGGCGCAGTGCTTGCAGCACAGGGCTGCCACAGGACACAGCAGTGTGGGTGCAGCCCCACCAGGGCACCCCGGTGCCCTCAGGGTGCCCTCTCCAGCCCTGAGCCCCTGTCCCTGCCTGCCGGGGCACCCTGGGCACGCCAGCACCTTCCTCAGCTCCCAGGCTCGGGGTCGGGCTGCTCCTCTCCTTATCCCGGCTCTGCCGAGAGGATCAGAAAGTGAAGGTGAAACCTCTCCAGGGAGGCTGTGCCAGGGCTGGGCTCGCAGCTTCCCTCCTGGCACAGACAGACAGACAGACAGACAGACAGAGAGAAAGACAGACATCCCCATCCCTGCTCCCTCCTGGGACAGACAGACAGGCAGACAGACAGACATCCCCATCCCTGCTCCCTCCTGGGACAGACAGACAGACATCCCCATCCTCTGCTTTCTTTTGGAACAGACAGACAGACATCCCCATCCCTGCTCCCTCCTGGCACAGACAGACAGACAGACAGACATCCCCATCCCTGCTCCCTCTTGGGACAGACAGACAGACAGACAGACATCCCCATCCCTGCTCCCTCTTGGGACAGACAGACAGACAGACAGACATCCCCATCCCTGCTCCCTCTTGGGACAGACAGACAGACAGACAGACATCCCCATCCCTGCTCCCTCTGGCAGCTGCTCTCTCACACACAGATTTGGGGTAGATTTGGGGCAGATTTGGGGCGGGTTTGGGGCAGGTTTGGGGCAGGTTTGGGGCATGTTTGGGGCATGTTTGGGGCAGATTTGGGGCAGATTTGGGGCAGCTTTGGGGCAGGTTTGGGGCATGTTTGGGGCAGGTTTGGGGCATGTTTGGGGCAGGTTTGGGGCAGCGAGCATTCCCCAGCCCCAGTTTGCTCCCTGCTGGCCCGGGCATTCCCCAGCCCCAGTTTTCCCTGCCAGCCTGGGTGGGTGGCAATTCCCATTTCCCACACTTGGGATGCTCCCTGCAGTTGGAAGGATGAGCTCATGGCTCTATACATAGGCACTGGAAAAACGAGTCTGCCTCCCTCGGCTGCCCGGACCACACCAAAATCCAAGGGCTTTGGGCACATCAGAGCCCTGCCAGCAGCCTCCCTCGTTGCCAGGCCTGGCTCTCCTCTCCGCCCCACTCCAGCAGCAGAACACTTCCTGAGGGACAGGGCTGAGCCTGGCAGTGCCTGAAGGACAAGAAACCGAGTGCAGAGAAGTCCCTGATCACTGTCTGTGTGTCCTTTGCCCGGGTTTTGACAAGCCCAGCTCATGGCCAGGGGTTCAGGCCCCCAGAGCAAGGCTCCAGGCTCAGCTCCTCTCCACACACCACAGATGAGACTTTCCCTGTGCTGAGGTCGTGGCTGCCAGGGACCAAAGGACATTTCTGACCCAGAGGAGGACACAGGCCTGGCTGAAGGGCGGCCAAGGTCCCTTCCCTGCAGCCCCAGCAGCATCTGGGAAGAGCTTTGCAGCCTTTGGCAAGGGCAGGAGGATGCAGAGGCAGCCCTGGAGCTCCACAGCAGCACCTGAACTTTCCCCTGGCCGGGTGTGGAGGAGGGACAGTGAGTTATGGAAAGTGTTTCTTTTCAAAGCACATTTAAAGCCACAAGATTGCTCCAGGTCTGAGCCTGGAGACACGGCAGGGCTCAATATCTCCATGCCAAATCCACGCTGCAATTCCCTGGGTCCTGAGTGAGGAGCCAGGGCCACTTCAGTGTCCCACATCCCTGCACTCAGCTGGGGCTGGGGTCCTGGGGAGAAAACCCCAGGTGGAATTCTGCTGGCTGCAGGCACAACGCCCAGCGTGGCTGGGCTGGGCTGGGTGAAATCTCTGCCTTGGGAATCGTGTCAATGAGTGATCCCCAAAAGCTGCTGAGGGCTCCCCGTGCCCCTGCCCGTGTCCTCCTGTCCCAGAGCCACAAATGCTCCATGGAAGGGTGGCGTGGTGTCCCTGCCCCAGCGTGTCCCAGTGCAGGGCAGGGCTGGCTGCAGTGGCGAGGGAAGTTTGCCCCTCCTCTCTCTCCTCCATCCTTCCCCCCCTGGATCCATCACACCTTTCCCCATCCCTCTGGGGGTGCCTGCTGCCTGCCCCATCCCTCCCAGCTCACAGCCAGCCCTCCCAAACCCCCTCAGCTTTTCCCCTGGCCGTGTTCAACCTGCAGACCTGAGGTTTTACAGGAGTTTCTGCTCTCCTCATTCTCCTTCCACCCGTCCCAGCCCCAGCTCAAACACAGCATTGCTGGGAATGAGGTGAAGGCAGGAAGGAGTAAATCCATGTTTGATCCCAGCCCAGGGGGAAATTCCCAGCTGAAGAAGAAGTTCTGTGAAGCAAAATTATTTTTCCAGGGCTGCACTGTGCTGGTGGAAGGTCCAAGAGTCCTGGGCCCTGGGTTCTATCCACTTCCATGCTGTCAAAATAAACTCAAACCGCTGGAGAAGTTGGACAACTTCAAGGGAATCCAAGCTTTTAAAAAGGAGCACAAGCTTATCTATCTTCCCCCACTCTTGCTTTGCTTGAGTTAGAGTGGGAAAATCAGCGTTTTTTCCTTCTGGGGGTGTCCACTGTGCTCCTCAGGCACCTGGCAGGATTGACCCCACCACGAGGACACAACTTCAGCCAAGGCAGCCCAAAATGTGTAACGCAAGCTCCTGGTTCAGCTTCTCCTCCGTGGTTTCCGTGGTGCCCAGGAGATGGTGCTCTCGGATGTGCTTTGGCACCAGGAAAACAGCGCAGGGAGCACGGCAGGCAAGGCCAGGGTGCCAGGGTGAGGGGTGACAGTCCCCACCAGCTGGGCTGCTGCCCCTTCCCACCGGGATCGAGGGGATCTGCCCTTCCTCCACGGGGTGAACGCCTGTCCCACACAAGGAACAGCTGGATGTGACCCCAAACCCTGCTCTGAGGTCAGGGTCCCCCTGTCAGAGGCTGCAGGGGGACCTGTGTGGTGGCACAGCCCTGCCCTGGCCCTGCCTCCCTGCTGCTGCCACCAAATCCCCTCGGGAATGACCCCGAGCTTTATTCTGGCACCAAATGTGGGGGATTTGTCCCATCCCGCCCGTGCAGAGCCACCCAGCCCCTCTCTCCCATGCCTGGGAGGGCAGCTCCAGGCTCCAGGGGCTCCTTCACCAGTTACTCCCCACCAGAGGTGTGTTCCATCACCAGAGGTGTGTTCTCTCACCAAAGGTGTGTTCCCTCACCAGAGGTGTGTTCTCACCAAAGGTGTGTTCTCTCACCAAAGGTGTGTTCCATCACCACAGGTGTGTTCCATCACCAAAGGTGTGTTATCTCACCACAGGTGTGTTCCCTCACCACAGGTGTGTTCTCTCACCAGAGGTGTTCTCTCACCACAGGTGTGTTCCATCACCACAGGTGTGTTCCATCACCAAAGGTGTGTTATCTCACCACAGGTGTGTTCTCTCACCACAGGTGTGTTCTCTCACCAGAGGCATGTTCCATCACCAAAGCTGTGTTCCATCACCAGGTGTGTTCCCTCACCACAGGTGTGTTCTCTCACCAGAGGTGTTCTCTCACCACAGGTGTTCTCTCACCACAGGTGTGTTCTCTCACCAGAGGTGTTCTCTCACCACAGGTGTGTTCTCTCACCAAAGCTGTGTTCTCTCACCACAGGTGTTTTCTCTCACCAAAGGTGTGTTCCCTCACCACAGGTGTGTTCTCTCATCAGAGGTGTTCCCTCACCAGAGGTGTGTTATCTCACCACAGGTGTGTTCCCTCACCAGAGGTGTGTTCCATCACCAGAGGTGTTCTCTCACCACAGGTGTGTTCTCTCACCACAGGTGTGTTCTCTCACCAGAGGTGTTCTCTCACCAGAGGTGTTCCATCACCAGAGGTGTTCTCTCACCAAAGCTGTGTTCTCTCACCAAAGTCACCCCGGCGCTGCCAGAGTGAGTCTGGGGGCAGCCCAGTCACAGCCCCCTGAGGGGCTGAGGGGCTCCACGGCCCCCTGGATGTGGCAGTGCCAGGCTGTGGCCCGTGTCCCCCTGCCCTGGCCCCGGGCTGCCCCCCGGGCGCTGCCCCGGCTCTCCAGCTCCCATCCCCCGGGAATGCTGTGGCCGCAGTGGGAATCCCGCGTGCCTAATGGGGAAACAATGCGGCTTTGAGCGCCGCGGGCAGATGCTCGGGGACAAGAAGGGACTGTTCAGCAGCGGCAGCTGGGCTGGCAGCCCCCCCTCCCCGCACGGAGCCCTGCCCGGCCGGGCTGGGCTCCCGCGGGGCTCCGCCTGGGGGTCCTGCCCGGCCCCAAACCCTGCAGCCCCTTCCCAGGGCCGGGATGGGGGTAGCAAATCTAGAGGGTACCTAATGTTTTGTGTATTCGAGCCAGGTCTTACAAGCTCTCAGAGACAAGTATTAGACCTTTGATAGCTCAGCTATCTTAGGTGGCAGAAGAGTAGCAGGATGGCTCCTGTGACAGTGTTGGAAACAAAAAAGTTTTGATAAAAGGCAAAATAAAAAAGCTCTTTACAGAGAAAAACCGAGCCAGAGTAAGAAGTTCTTGCTCCTGCTAAAACACTTCACAAAAGCGATTTACTTCTTTTGTTCTCTTCTTTTTCTAGGGAATTGCTCAGGCGGGACTTTTTGGCTTCTGTGCCATTGGCTATCAAGTTTGAGGTGAAGTCCCCAAGGTCCTATGAGGTGTCTTTTAACCAAATTGAGGAGTGAAACTTCTGGGCTTTTTTCCTTTTTAAGGAGACAAAGGGTAACTTGTTTACTCCGTAAACAGGGGGCACATCCCTGCAGGGACCCAGCACCGAACACGGCCAGATTGTCCCCTTGCTTGTCACCGTGCCCCGGTGCCCACCCAGCCCCTGTGGGGAGTCTCACCAGCCCGAGGTGAACCTGGCACTGTGCCTGTGACCCTGCCATGCCAGAGCCCCGTCACCCCAGCCATGCTGTGTCCCCAGTGTCCCTGCACAGGGGCATTGCCTGACTCCCTTCCACCATCCCCTCTGGCTGCCCTCTCACCAGGCAGCTCCCTCCAGCCTTATTGCAGGAGGGAAGGTGTGGAAACCCCACCATTCCAATAGAAAAGCTGGTGGAATTGGGGTTTGGAGCCTTTTACCCAAATGGGATGCTCCCCGTGGCTTAGGCTGCCCAGTGGTGTCATGGTTTGGGTTTTTCCTTCCAGCCTGGCTCCTGCAGGGCTGGGATTGCAGAGGGGTTGCTGCCTCTAATGGGAACACGGCACCTTCTCACCCTACAGCAGCTCTGCAGCAGCACAGAAAGAACAGGCTCGGAAATACCAAACACTCAACTTGGGTTCATTTAATGACATTTCCAATCTAACCACACAGTGCTGTGAGTGGAGAGTGTGCAGGCAGAGCTGCTCCAGCCCCTCCAGGATCACTCAGCTGCCAGCCAGAGCCCCAGGTGGGCTCTGGAGAGGAGGATGCTCAGCACAAGGTGCAGCTGCCCAGCCCCGGGGGCAGAGGGCAGGAGGGGTCTGTCCCACAGGCTCTGCTCTGCATTTGGCTGCCTGCAGGCCAAATTAGGGGAGGATAACCCGCTGGACATCAGGAAGGATTTCTGCACTGAAAGGGTGGTCAGGGGTTGGAACAGAAGGCTCAGGGAAGCGCTGGGACCACCACCCCTGCAGGTGTCCAAGGAACACCTGGAGGTGGCACGCAGTGCTCTGGGCTGGTGACGAGGTGGGGCTCGGGCACAGCTTGGATTCCACGGCCTTGGACAACCCTCCAAGACAGGGATTAGTGAGCAAATCCCCACTCTTCACAGAATCACAGAATAATGAGGTTGGAAGAGACCTCTAAGATCATCAAGTCCAACCCATGCCCCAACACCTCACCTAGACTATAGCACCGAGTGCCACGTCCAGTCTTTATAAACACACACAGAGATGGTGATTCCACCACCTCCCTGGGAAGACAATTCCAGTACTTTATTATTCTTTCAGTGAAAATTTTTTTCCTAATATCTAACTCTTCTCCAAACACCAGCCCCAGTGGTCATTTCTCCCCGCCGAACCTTCCCCGCTGCCTCTGCAAGGTCATTCCCGGTTGTACCCACACCCTGAAGGGCCCCAGGTGTGGATCCACAATTCCCAGCCCATAACCGATCCCCCAGGGCCCCTCACCCGCCCTTGGGTGTCTCTGCACCAGGACAAAGCCCCCTGCCCGCAAACCCCCCCTCGCACGCACGGACTGTGGGACGCCCCCAGCTCATTCTGCCGCAGCCCCGCGTCTCTCCGCGGCCGTTCCGGCAGGGTTCCGGTGGGGCAGCCGGCGGCGGGTGCAGCAGGAGCCGCATTGTGCGGCCGCTAATGCTGAGTGACTGCTCCTTTGTGCTGCCCGCAGCGCCCGGCCCGCGGCGGCCGCCTGGGAACAGCGCCGCGCACAATGGGCGCCCACCTCGGAGCAAACATCCCCTAAAGCCGCTGTTAACCAGGCAGGCAGCCCAGAACCCCTGGGAAACGCAGCCCCCGCCAGCGCCGCGCCTTTGTCACCGGCCGGCTCCGAAAGGTGGCTTTGGTGGCACAGCTGGCATCCGTGCCTGGTCCTGGGAAAAGAGGCACGAGGAGCACAGGTTGGGGTTTAAAGGATCCCGCTGGAGAGAAAAGGAACCGGGGTGTGCTGCTCCCTGGGTCGGTGGTGGATTAATTCCTTGGGGAATTAATTTAGGATTGAATAGGCGCAGCCTTGGTTTCTCTATAAAGGAGAGCCCCTCGTTCACAGAGCTCATTTCCAGCTGCCTCCCAGGTGAGGATCTGAGTGCAGATCTGGCATGGGGCATTATCCAGCAGAGCGAGGCACCCCAAAGCTCCTGGTGTGGAGCAGCACTGACCCCTCGTTCCCACGGACAAATGGCCAGAGGTGCAGACAGACGTGCAGAGAGAGCCCTCTCACCCCCACACCTCAGCCTGGCTCATTCCCTCGCAGGGACACTCCTGTCCCCTCGGAGGGGCTGCTCTGCCATTGAAAAAGCTGCACCAGGACCGTGTGAGACACTCCAAGCAAACAGTGCACGACATTTCCTTCTGGCTTCTGAAGTGCGGTGGGAAAACCAGGCAGCCAGCCTGCCCCAGGCTGCAGTGTGGCCACCTCAGAGCACCAGGATGGGTGCCCAGCCTGCCCCAGAGCTCAGCACCTCCAGCTCTGGCTCTTCCCACCTCGGAGCAAGTCAGGATGCTGGGAAAGGAGATATTCTCCCCCACAGGCCTCCAGATTCTGCACAGCCACCTCCATGTCCCTCCGTGCCCTCCAGAGAGGGTGTCAGCGAGCCAAGGGGATGCTCGGTGGAAGGGAGAAGGTGACGTCGGCTCCGGGCTGTGGCAGCACCAGCATCAGCCTCTGGGAGCAGAGAGCACAGGGAAGGTGCCCTGGGAACAAGGCTCAGTTCCCAGGAGGGACGAGGCAGCTCCAAGGGCAGTTTGTCACCAAGGGATGGCTGCTCCCAGGGCGCTGTGGCTTCCCCTCCTGCCACAGCCTCTGCTTCGGGTGTCTCGGGGCCGTGCTGTGCTGCACGTCCTGGCCCGCTGCTCTGACGTGGCTCAGCAGCATTTGTGGCCTTGTGCAACACCCAGGTCACACAGGGTGACCCAGAAAGGCCCGTGCAGGGCTCAGGGGACAGCCAGGCTGGCTGGACTCGCGGCTGGGGAGAGGTGTGTGCTCCTCATCCTCGGGCTGTCTGCAGCAATCCACGGGAAGGGCGGGAACGGCATGGATAACCCCATGTACGAATGGATGGGACGTGGCTGCGGGGACAGAGGTGGCCGTGGTGGCAGCGTGCCCACGTGTGGATATTCTCAGCTCAGACAGAGAGAAAGAGAAAGGTTTTCTAACCAGGCAAGAGCCTGGGAAGCAGTTGGGAAAGAATGTAAATAATTCTCTCATCTACCTTGTTATTCACATTGTTTATAGATATGTTCTGCCAGTGTGCATCATTCACTGCACACCAGTGGTGTGACATGTTTTTACTCTAATACCAATGAAATTAGTCTTCTCGATGTTCTCTATATATAGAGCGGTATATTTGAAATAAATCAGAGCTCATTTTCTTTGCCTTCTGATCTGGAGTTCTCTGTTCCCGTCCTGCTCGACAACGACACCCACGGAGGGCTCCGGCTGTCCCAGATGCGGTTTGGGACCCGGCAGCAGCGGCCCGCGGCAAGGGAAGCACGGGGGCACCCCGGCTGCCCCGCCCGCCGCTAATGACAGCCCGGGCAGCTAATTACAGGGCAGGAAATTAAACACGCAAAGCCAGCTGAAGTATCGGGGCAGTGCCAGGGAGCCCTGCAGAGGAACCCGAGCAGCCCGGGCACGGCGGGGACACGCCGGGCACCGGGACAGCCATGGGGCAGCGGGGCAGCCCCGCCGGAGGGGCACGCTGTGCCGAGAAAACGGGATGGGAAAGGCACGATGGACAGGGACGGCCGTGGAGGCTGTCAGCTCTGCTAAGCTCAGCTCGGGGGTCCCTGTGGGAGTTCCAAAAACCTCTGTTCACTGAGTTCCCTGCTCCGGGGTGCGGGGAGCGAGGCAGCGGGCGCAGGATGCGGAGGAAGGAGGCGGAGCTGCCCCTGCCCGCTCCAGCGCTCGCCCGGAGGGATGGATGGATGTCCTGGGAGCCCGAGGGATGGATGTCCTGGGAGCCCGAGGGAGGGATGTCCTGGGAGCCCGAGGGATGGATGTGCAGCACCCCGAGGGATGGATGTCCTGGGAGCCCGAGGGATGGATGTCCTGAACCCCGAGGGATGGATGTCCTGGGCTCCCAGGGATGGATGTCCTGAACCCCGAGGGATGGATGTGCAGCACCCCCAGGGATGGATGTCCTGAACCCCGAGGGATGGATGTGCAGCACCCCCAGGGATGGATGTCCTGAACCCTGAGGGATGGATGTCCTGGGAGCCCGAGGGATGGATGTCCTGAACCCTGAGGGATGGATGTCCTGAACCCCGAGGGATGGATGTCCTGAACCCCGAGGGATGGATGTCCTGGGAGCCCGAGGGATGGATGTCCTGAACCCCGAGGGATGGATGTCCTGAACCCCGAGGGATGGATGTCCTGAACCCTGAGGGATGGATGTGCAGCACCCCCAGGGATGGATGTGCAGTGGTCCTGAGGCAGGGACGGTGCCCATGCCCGTGCCTCGGTGTGCCCCTGCCGGGGTCACCGGGGACAGAGCGGCGGAGGACGGGCAGGGGGCAGTTCCCGAAGGCCGCAAAGGGAGGAGGGCGGGACCACCTCACCCCGGGGGCGGCCGGTGGGATGGGGGCGAGCGGGGGGGGATCCCCTCGCCGTGCGGAACGGGCACCGGGTACCGGGACCGGGGACCGGGCACCGGGCACCAGGCACCAGGACCGGCACCGGTCACCGGGCACCGGCACTGGCACTGGCACTAGGCACCGGCGCCAAGCTCTGGCACCGGCCCCAAGCACCGGGCACCGGGCACCAGGACCGGGCACCGGCACCAAGCACTGGCACCAAGCGTCGGGCACCGGCACCAGGACCGGGCACCAAGCACCGGCACCAAGCGCCGGGCACCGGCGCCAAGCACCGACACCAGGACCGGGCACCGACACCAAGCACCGGCACCGGGTACCAAGCACCGGGCACCGGCACCGGGCACCGGCACCAAGCACCGGCACCGGGTACCAAGCACCGGGCACCGGCACCAAGCACTGACACCAGGACCGGGCACCGGCACCGGCACCAAGCACCGACACCGGGACCGGGCACCGACACCAGGACCGGGCACCGGCACCGGGACCGCCCAGGCCCCGCCCCTCGCCCCGCCCCTCACGTGACGACAGCGCCCCGCCCCGCCGGCTCTTGCATCACGCGCCGGCCTCGCCCCCCAGTCCCCGGATGAGGCGGCCCCGGCGGGCGCGCGCTGCGGCGGCTGTGGCAGGGGATGCGCTCCGGTGAGCGGCGGGGCCGGGGCCGGCGCGGGGGTCCCCGGGTGGCCCCAGCGAGCCGGGCCCGGCGCGGCGGGCGGGGGGCGCGGGGCGGGCGCGGACGCAGACGGGGCCGGGGGCGCTGCGGGCCCCGCTCCGCGCCGCCATTGGCTGGAAATTGACAACGGGGCAGGGCCCGCCCCCGAGCCGCGCCATTGGCTGCGGGCGCGGCGCCGCCGCCTCCCATTGGCCGCGGGCGCTGTCGGTCACGGCGCGGCCCCGCTCGGCCGCCGCCCTGGCCGGTCCCCGCCGCCCTCAGCGGGGCCGCGCCGGGGCTCGGCGCTGCCCCGGGCCCTGCCCGCCGCTCCGCCGGCCTCGGCCGCCAGCGTGGGCGTTTTCCCGTCACTGGCAGGGAGCTGGGCGCGTGGCCTGCGTGTGTTGTCGTAAAATCCCCGGTCGGTGCTCTGCCCGGGGCGCAGCGTCTTTTTTTTTCAGGAGGAAATTCCTCCCGGAATTGGTGCTTGGGTGCTGGAGGGAGGAGGCGGTGGAGTCATCACCCCTGGGGGAGTTGAGGGACAGGCCGGTGGAGCTCGGTGCCCTGCTGGGTGACGAGGGCTGTTTGCTCCCAGCTTGGGCTCGCTGCTCTCAGGTCCTGTCCTGCGCTGTCCCTCTGCGGTCCCGCTGGGCTTTGTCAGTAATTCCCTCGGTAATTCCCTCGGTAATTCCGCCAGGGTTTCTCTCCGGGGCGGTTGCCCTCCCTGAGAGCCCTGTGCGCTGTGTCCGGACGTGCCCAGCCCGAGCAGCCCGTGCCCTCGCGGGTGATGAGCGTGACCCGAATTGCAGCAGACGTGCGGGAAGGATGCGCTGGGAGGAGAGCAGCGACACTGCCGAGCCAGCCCAGCGATCCCAGCGCCACATCCCTGTCCTTCCCGGGAGGAGCAGAGCTGTGCTCTCCCACCAGCACATCCCTGTCCTTCCCGGGAGGAGCAGGGCTGTGGAACTGTGCTCTCCTTCCCACATCCCTGTCCTTCCCGGGAGGAGCAGAGCTGTGGAGCTGTGCTCTCCCACCCACATCCCTGTCCTTCCCGGGATGAGCAGGGCTGTGCTCTCCCACCAGCACATCCCTGTCCTTTCCAGGAGGAGCAGGGCTGTGGAGCTGTGCTCTCCCTCCCACATCCCTGTCCTTCCCGGGAGGAGCAGGGCTGTGGAGCTGTGCTTTCCCAGCAGCACATCCCTGTCCCTCCCAGGAGGAGCAGGGCTGTGGAGCTGTGCTCTCCCTCCCACATCCCTGTCCTTTCCAGGAGGAGCAGGGCTGTGGAGCTGTGCTCTCCCTCCCACATCCCTGTCCTTCCCGGGAGGAGCAGGGCTGTGGAGCTGTGCTCTCCCTCCCATATCCCTGTCCCTCCCAGGAGGAGCAGGGCTGTGGAGCTGTGCTCTCCCTCCCACATCCCTGTCCTTTCCAGGAGGAGCAGGGCTGTGGAGCTGTGCTCTCCCTCCCACATCCCTGTCCTTCCCGGGAGGAGCAGGGCTGTGGAGCTGTGCTTTCCCAGCGGCACATCCCTGTCCCTCCCGGGAGGAGCAGGGCTGTGCTCTCCTTCCCACATCCCTGTCCCTCCCGGGAGGAGCAGGGCTGTGGAGCTGTGCTTTCCCAGCAGCACATCCCTGTCCCTCCCAGGAGGAGCAGGGCTGTGGAGCTGTGCTTTCCCAGCAGCACATCCCTGTCCCTCCCAGGAGGAGCAGGGCTGTGGAGCTGTGCTCTCCCTCCCACATCCCTGTCCTTTCCAGGAGGAGCAGGGCTGTGGAGCTGTGCTCTCCCTCCCACATCCCTGTCCTTCCCGGGAGGAGCAGGGCTGTGGAGCTGTGCTCTCCCTCCCATATCCCTGTCCCTCCCAGGAGGAGCAGGGCTGTGGAGCTGTGCTCTCCCTCCCACATCCCTGTCCTTTCCAGGAGGAGCAGGGCTGTGGAGCTGTGCTCTCCCTCCCACATCCCTGTCCTTCCCGGGAGGAGCAGGGCTGTGGAGCTGTGCTTTCCCAGCGGCACATCCCTGTCCCTCCCGGGAGGAGCAGGGCTGTGCTCTCCTTCCCACATCCCTGTCCCTCCCGGGAGGAGCAGGGCTGTGGAGCTGTGCTTTCCCAGCAGCACATCCCTGTCCCTCCCAGGAGGAGCAGGGCTGTGGAGCTGTGCTTTCCCAGCAGCACATCCCTGTCCCTCCCAGGAGGAGCAGGGCTGTGGAGCTGTGCTTTCCCAGAGTCACACCCCTCTCCTTCCCGGCTGTGCTCTCCCTCCCACAGCCTGCTCTGCGCTGGGAGTGACTCAGGGCTTCTCTCTCCCCCCTGCCTTGACTTGCTCACAAGTGCAGGGGAGGAGGGCACGTTTGGATGCCTGTGGCATTTCTTGCCTGAGAGGTGGTTCAATACCCGAAACTGCTGTAGAAGTGTTCCTTGGATACTTCAGAAATTTTTTTTTTCTTCCTTTACATTTTTTTTTCCAACTCCCACCCAAGAAACAATTCCTTGTTGAGGAAGGAACTGTTCCTGCTGAGAGCTGGTGGCCTTTCCAAGGTCAGTGTTTTGTTAGAGATGTCAGTAACTGTAAGAGGAAGAAGCTGTCCCAAGGCAGAAAAGAGACTGGGAAGCTTTTAGGTATTTTGGAAGGAGCTGCCCAGGAAGGTGGTGGAGTCCCCTTCCATCCCTGGAGGTGTTCAAGGAGCTCCTGGATGTGGCACTCAGTGCCCTGGTCTGCTTGACAAGGTGGTGATTAGTCAGAGGTTGACTTGATGATCTCAGAGGTCTTTTCCAACCTGAATGATTCCGTGCTTCTATATTTATTTATTTAAATGCCAGTTTGATGTGTTTGCAGTGTGACTGCACAGACAGGCTGGTTGATGGTGCCAGTTAACTGTGGCTGCACAGGCTGTGGCAGAGGTGGGTAAAGAGTGTGGATCTGGGATTAGTAGTGTTAGGTCTGCCCTAGAAGAGATCCCCTGTCCTGTTTCCTGGCTGGGCTCTGCATTTCTGTATTGTTGTATATGTGGAGGCAGAGCCCTGGTGGGAAGGTTTAATAATTTAATTAAAGTTGTCACTGGGAGTGCCAGAAGTGAAGGAAGTGTTCAGGGGCAGTGTTTGAGTCGCCTTCCTTCCTCTTCATGGGAAAACCCTCCCTTTTTTCCCCCTGATTCTTCAGAGTTTGCAGATACGCAAGATAATTCCGTGTTTGGTGGAGAAGGACAGAGAAGAGAAAGGAAAATAGGAAAGTGGAGAGAAAGCACGAGACTGATGATGTCTGTGACCTTGGTGTCACAAGGAATCTTGTCTCTGGAGACGCTGCTGGCAGCAGACTGCCAAGAAGCACAGCAACAAAGCACAGTTTATGCCCTCAGTCCATTAAAGTTGGTTTTTTCAGGTGCCAGGAAAGTCTGACTGCAGAAGGGAAATGGTATTTTTGCAGCCCTTGATGTTTGTGACACCACAAACAGAATCAAGATAAAGTGGGGAGTGTGTTCACAAAGTGCCTTCTCTGCTGTGCTGCCCTGACCCCGGGGCAAAGCCAGACCCATCAGAGCAGATTTTTCATGATGTGCTTGTGCCCCTCAAGGGCTCTTCTGTGCCCAGAGCTCAGTGGAAGGTTGTGCTGGTTCCTTCTCCTGATCAACACAGAGATTGGGGGGTTACTGTTAATATTCTGTTAATATTCTGTTAATATTCTGTTAATATTCTGTTAATATTCTGTTAATATTCTGTTAATATTCTGTTAATATTCTGTTCAGAGCCCCTCTCTGCTGGGAGCTGCTCTGTGATCCATTTTGGGGGATATTTTTCAAATCCATTTAACCCCCCCCCCCAGCACTGGTAGAACTTCAGAGCTGTAGAAGCAACAGAATTCAGTCCTTTTGGCAGAAATCCGTGCTGAGTGCTTTCCCCTTGGGATTCCTTGGTCACTGGGTGGTGTCCAGAAGCATGTCACCCTCTGGCCACTGCCCTCCCGGGAGATGTTGCCATCGGGATGGTTTGGGCTGCTGGGGTGTCCCAGGGGACCTGGAGCTGTCCCTGGTGCAGGCTGTGTGCCACAACCTCCCGGGTGAACCACTGCTGCTGCCTGGGATGCCCTGGCATTCCTCAAGGTTTAAAGGGAAAGCAGCAGAGCTGGAGCAGGTGGAGGTGGCTGGGTGAGCCCCAGAGGGGTTCAGGTCCTGGCAGCCTGTGCCAGCTGCCAGCCTGCTGTGGGTGAGGAGCAGAGCTCCTGCTGCCCGCCACGCCTCGCCAGCCTGCTGAGGAGGGAGCAGAGACTGAGGCAGGGACAAGCCTCCTTTCCCCAGGCTGAATTGCCTTCTCAGTTTGCTGTTTGCTCCTGCCTGTGTGGATTCATCCCTCTGCAGTTCCTGGGTATGGAGCTGGGAGTAAATTGCTGTTTACTCCTGCCTGTGTGGATTCATCCCTCTGCAGTTCCCGGGTATGGAGCTGGGAGCAAATTGTCCCCGTGCCCAGGCCAGGGTGTTCTGGGACATGCACACCCCCAGGAGCCTTTCCTTCACCTCTGCAGGTACTGAACCTGCAGCAGGAGCTCTGCTTTTTTACTCCCTTCAGTGAGGTTACTTGGGAAGGAACAGCGGTCAAATAAATGCCTGAAGCTTCCCGTGTTTGTGAAAGCAATAAATGTTTTTTATTACAAAATTCTGATATTTTTTGTAGTCATAGGTTGATTTCTGAGAAGAAGCTTTTTTTGCATCAGTGCATTTCTTCTGGTTTCAAGGCTTCTAACCCAGTGCTGGCTCACTCTTCAAGGGTTTTCCTGTGACTGGATATCAAATATTCACCAGACAGATGAGTCTTGGCCATGTGGTGTGGAGCAGACATGTTATATTTGATTAATGAGGCTGTTGAGATAACAAGGCTTTGCTGCGTGGTGCTTGGTTTATCTTAAAGGCTTTTCTGAATTTGGCACCAAGTTCCTGCAGGTAGGGTTGGTTATCTCCTGCCTCCTGTGCTGCCCAAATTGGAAATGCAGGATTTATTATTGCAGCAGAGCAAGGAGCGTTGTGCTGACGCTGTGCTCGGTGACTTTCTCCTCTTCCTGAAAGCTCCCGTGCTGCTGTTGTAAGAGAGAAGGAGGCATTTGTTGTGGTTCACTCGAGAACATTCAGTTCAAAAATAGAACTGCAGGAGAGGGTTCACTTCCCAGAGGTTCAGTTTCATCGCAGCGATGGATGCAGGCACGCGTCCAGGCGCGTATGGAAATCCGCCGGCTCCCATTCCAGCACGGGCAAAACAAGCCCAAATTGATTGGTGACATCTGATCTGTGCCTCCTGCTTGTTTGTTTTCCATCTTCCAATAAGGCAGTGCACGTTTGCTCTGAGTTTTGGCTGAAGTGCTCCAGTTACCTTGCTTTGGTTGGGTTTGCGGGGAGAAATTAAAGAGCTTCAGGAGCTGGAGGTTACTCGTTGGTCCTCGTGGTTTGAGAAGGTGAAGAATGACAAAACCAGGATTTCTTCTGCTTTTCTGCCCGTGAATCAGCAAAAAGGGGGAAGAGGAAGAAGAGCTGGTTGTGGACAGTCCTTGCTGCTGTGCGTGGCAGCTCTGGATGGTGCCAGCACTCGGTGACGGCGTCATTGCCTCCGAGAAGGGGGGGCTGGCAGCCAACAGGCACTGGGACATTCTGTGATAGCCAGAGTGGGTTGTTATCTCAAGACCTGAAGGCCACATGTGAGCTTGGCAGAACTTCTTGATCAAGTCCTACGTGAGCTGGTTGCTTGTTTAATTCCAAAGGTCAGTGGACATTTGTGGTGCCTTGAAGGGAGGGGGGACCAGCCAAGCGTGGCTGGGGGAGTTCAGCCCTGTGGTTGGTCCTGTTTGAATGGCCTTGCTTTGCTTCTGCTCAATTTTTCATCTTTAGTGTCTGAAAATATTGGGCAAAGGGGGTTGTGAGGAAGAAAGCAGAAAAATGTGCAGAAAAATGTTCATGAAGATCAAATAATATTAATTCTCTTCATATGGCAGGATTTATGAGCTGTTTTTAAATGGGAGAGTGTGAGGCAATTAAAATCAGGAGGAATTCTTTCTGCAGCCACTTGAGATGCTGCAGGTACATCTGGGGTGAATTGCAGTGCTCAAAGTCATCCCTGCCGTGACGTGTGAGGGGCTGAGTGACTTGGAGAGCAGGGAGGAGTGGATTCCCCGCTGTGGGAAGGGGTGGGTCCCAGCTGAGAGTCGTGTTGGATTTCAGGCTGAGTGTTTTGGTCTTAGATTTCATCCCAAGCTTCGCTGCAGTCTCCTGTCACATGGAGAGCCTGGGAAGCTTGTTTAAGGTACTGTGTTACACTTCAAGCTGTGTTTGTGCTTTCGTGGCTTAGCTGGAAGGTGGCTCCAGAGAGGTTTGGGGTTGGCCTTGAGTGCAAGATTCCTTAAATCACTTGAAAAGTCCTGTCTGCATGTTAGCTTGGTTACTTCTGGTGCATTCTTGAGCCTCTGGCTCTCGTGCTATCCGGAGGATGCTGCTCCTCTTGTTTTAAAGATGCTTTCGAGGTGGGAAAACAGATTTGTCCTGTACAAACCCCTCTGGATTTAGACAAGTTCTTAACCTCCACACTGTGTTTTTTTTAGAGTCATTGCAGCGTGGAGAAGTTCTTTCCTTTTCACAGTGGAGAGTTGCTGGGTCCTGCTGACTTTGTTGGGGGGGCTTGAAAGGAGCCCCGGTGTTTTGAAGGTAGTTCTTGTCTGGGAGCAGCTTTGGAGCTGGAGCTGTGCCCACCGAGCTGTGTTTTCCCAGGGCACTGTGTGAATGCTAAGCTGTGTTGGAATGAATTTGAGTGGGCAGCAGCATAAGCCTGCTCTCATTTTCCCTGGAAGACGCCGCTGCATTGTCTTGTCTGCTCCCTGAAAGCCTCAGTGTTGTTTGTCAAAGGCTGGATTCTGCAAGTGCCACGTAAGCAAAGAAGCCCTGAATAGGAAGGACTGGCCGTGCTGGTTCTCAGCTCCTGACAGAATTCCCAGGGCCAGGACAACAGGCAGCAGGCTGAGGCAAAGCAGTTTTTGTTAAACTCTTGGTATTCCGTGGGCATCCGCTCTCCCACACATGAGATGTGTGGAGCTGTCTGGTTGTGTTCTGATAACTCCTGGGATTTGCTCTCTGCTTGCACAATCCATGTTTTTGTGCCGTCATTCTGAGGGAATGGGCAGAGGTTGGCGGAGTGAAGGATTTTCTCATGGCCACGTGCGTGCTGGGAGCAGGTTTGGAAGTGTCAGCATCTCCCAGCTCCCAGGTTGGTATTTTGGCTGTGAAGCAGTGTGTTTGTAGGGTCTCTGTGTGCCCTAATCCCTTTGTCCTGACCCTCATGGGAATACAAGTGACAAAAAGAGGGATGTGGGTGCTGGAGCTCAGCAGTGCACGCTGGCGTTGGCATCTGCAGCAGGGCTTTATGCAGAGCAGTCAGCAGATCCCAATCCCCTGCTGATGGCATTAGGGATGGTGGGACACGTGGAGCAGGGGCAATCATCACCTACCACCCCCTTCACCAAGCAGGATGAGAGAGTTGGAGAAGATCTGGGTGGGTTGGGAAGGAAGAATCCCTGCCCAGGGCCTGCGGCAGCGCTGGGCTGAATCTCCTCCCTTCAGTGTGTGGAAGGAAAAGGTGCTGGACAAGGAGTGGGGGGCAAACACACCTCCTGTCCTTGGGAGCCCCAGGCAGCCCTTCCTGGACTTGCTCAGGCTGCTGTGCTTGCAGGGATCCCTCAGATGTTGATTTCCAAGGGTGTGCCCCGTGTGAGCAGACAGGAAGGAGTCTTGTGCCTTATCTCAGCTCCTTCTAGGAAATGATGTAAGACGCTTCCTCCTACGAGGTTTTTTCTAGCCACATCCTGAGTTTTACTGACAGCCCACTTGGCTGCTCACCTTTTGAGCCCAGCTCCTCTGGGGCTGTGGGAGCTGAGCCTGTGTTGTGCTTTATCTGCTTTATTCTGGGATGAATTGCTCCCTGCTGGTCTGAGCCTCTCCGGTGTGCCGGTTTAGAGCCGGTCAGGGAAAGGCTGGAGGATTTGTGGAAGGGGTGGATCAGTGCTTGACAGGTGCTACGGATGGCACCCAGCAGTGCCTGGTCCTGGCAGTGGGAATCACTGTCCAGGAGCTGCTGGACACACCTGAGCTGTGTCAGGTGTCTGCTCCCACCATGGAACTGCAGCAGTTGGGGCAGGAATGCAGAGCTCCACATCCACAGGTTCTGCACAGGGCTTGGGATTTGTCCCTGTGGAGTGGCTGAGCTGCCTTGGTAACGGCTGATGCAAGTACTCCCAAAGACAATCCAGTCTGAAATTTGTGATGGGAATGGCTCCACAGGTACTTCTCATTTTCTCAGTGCAGGAAGGGAAGCACCATCCGTTCTCCTGAGCCATGACACGTTTGCTCCTGCAGTAAAGCTGTGCAGTTAAATAAACACAGTGTGAGATCTGAGGTGGTTTTGAGGTGCTTGGCCCTCTCTGGATCAATTTGCTCTTGGCTTGTGGCAGCTGCAGGCTCAGCTGGAGAGCCAATGTGCCAGCTCTGCCTCGCTGTGTTTGGCCTGGCTGCCCTCTGATGAAAGCATGGGATTGTTCTGGCCCATTTTTAGGTGTCAAAAATGTGGGTCACTGAGATACAGAACACATTAGTGTGACAATTTTAGCCTGAAGGGACACAGTTGGCTGGGAAGTGATGGCTGTTAGAGTCAGGACTTGTAGGTCAGCTCTTCTGATCAATGGGCTTGGTGCAGGCATTGTTCACAGCCTCTGCTTGGAGCACAGGGGAGCTTGGCTACACCCCGTTCTTTTTTAGGGTGCTAAGGACAGAATTTGAGGCTTGGCTTTTTGAGGGAAAAAAAAAAAAAAAGCCTTAAAGAGCTGTGGGATTGCTGGGGGAGGGCTCAGCAGTGGTGCATATCCTCACTGGGGTCTGAGCATTCTCCTGGTCCTGCTCTGTATTTTATCTCCTTCATCACCTCTGAGACCTGGAGTGTGCTGATGTCTTGTGCCCCTAGACCATATAAAACCATACCAAAGGTATGTTGGGTTCTGTTTCTTGTGCTGGGGAGTTTTCCTCCAAGAAAGCAGGATCCTCACAGAGAGGGGATCTGCAGTGCCTTGGTGTGGGAAACTGCTGTGAGCACCTCCAGGCTGGGAACACTCCTCTGTGACGTGAGCATGTCATTTATGGGACAGGCTGATCTTCCTTGTGGCTGTCTGGGGCAGCAGAACTACGTGGGTAATTCCTGTCCCCTGCATGTGACACAAGTAGGAATTAGCCAGGACTTGCTGCAGGAAGAATAAGTTGAGTTTTGATCTCCACACGGAGCTGTTTGTGCTTACCTCGCTTGGAGTGTTCATCCCCTTCACTGCTCTCCTTTGCAGCTCTAAAAGCAGCTGTAGTGCAGTCACTGTGTGGTGGCAGGAGGCAAAATCTCTTCAAAGCATTTAATGAAGTAAAGTGGGAAGTGATAGGTGTAAATTTGAGTGTATTACCAGCTGTGGGCCTGAGTGGGCCACACACCTGGAGTTTTGGTGGCAGCTACAAAACACAACCAGAACGTCTGCTCTCGTTTCAGGCTGCTCCACAAGCCCTTGCAGAGGCTGGGTAAGATCCTGGGGCTCCTTGGGGCAGGTCTGGGTGCTGGGTGAGCCCTGCGAGGGACTCTTGACATCCTGGCTGTGGGTGCCAAGTCCTGGTGCCGTGGCACACCCAGGATTGAGCAGAGGTTTTGGGGTGCTGTGCCCAGGTTTATCCTGAGGGTATCCCTGTGTTTGTGTCCTGCAGGTCGTGTTGATCATGGACAGTGAAGAAATCCCTACTTTTTCGAGTCCAAAGGAGGAAACTGCATATTGGAAAGAGCTTTCCTTGAAGTACAAGCAAAGGTATTGTGGATTTGCAAGCTGAATTTGGTTCTTAATGATCAGAATTTGGATCTTAATGATGGCTGTTTAATTTATTCCTCTGCAAGGCCACACCAAGATGCTTATTAGACACTTAGAGAAAACCTGTGAGAAGAGAATTCTCTGGAAAGGATTTCCAGCTTTAAAATTTCCATCTCTGTGGGAGCTGAGTGTTTCTTGCCCAGTGTCACCATGCCAAGAACTGCAGGCTATGTTTTGAGCATGTTTGAGCAAGAGCAGAGCCTTTTTATGATCGTGTGCACCTTTGTGTAATTAAAGTGCTGCCTTGAGTGGTATCTTGATGTTTTATCATAAGAAGGCGCCTTTGGGCTTGCCTTGTATCTTTCCTGTTCCCTCAAGCTTCTTGTAGTGGAATTACTGGTATGAAAAGTGCCTGATTTGGTGTCTGCTGCATTTTATTCCAGTGTTTCATAGCTCCTGGTCCTGCCTGTACCTGTGGTTTGCATCTCCAGGGGGACACAGGGCTTTGTTACCAAAAGTGCCAGGAGAAGCTGCTCTCTGCAGCAGTGCTCTGCAGCTGGAGGGACTGGGGGCTGGGCTGAGGTTTTTTTGGGAATTAAATCCCTGTCAAGGCCAAAGAGCCCAAGGTCCAAGTGGTTGTTTTTGTTTGGTGTGGGGTTTTTTGGGAGGGACGTGTTGGGAATGTGGAGGGGCCTGTCCGTGTGGAGAGCCCTAAGCTGCTCTTGTGTGTCAGAAATTCCATCTGAGGCACCACGGGATGTGTTGTTGCCCAAAGCCTCGGTGGTTTTCTCTGCTGCTTGCTCAGGGCTGAGCTATTACGTGTGGTAAAGATGCAAATTTAATAAGCAAAGTATGTGGGGTGGCTACTTCTGGTATTGAATAACTCGCAGTGGTATGAGGTAGGCATGTCCTGCCCTCCTGACTCTGCATGATTTTTACAAACTTTAATTTTCCAGCTAGTGCAGAGATGCAGAAACTGTTCTCTCTTCAGTTGCTGACCAAAATCTGGTTAAATGTTTGCTTAATTCATTGTCTGTTCCATAAAGTCTGCCAGCACTGAAAGCTAATGGAGCACAAAGTGCTTCTCAGGCTCCCTTGAATCCTGTAAATAGCTTTGATTCCACACAGGCATTCAAGGTGGCTGCTGGGTTTGTTGTAAGGGAATTAATTTCCTTCAATAGCTTCGTTTAATGTAATTTCTCTATTTTCCCATTCTCCTTTTCCCCCTTAGAGGTCTATGGATGACACTTAAGTGCTTTAAAACTCCTGGTTTTCAGCTTTTTATTTTCGAAGAGCTGCAGGTTTTGTTTTAACGTGGGAGATGCTGGCTTTCCCACTGATGCAATCCTCTCCTTGCAGCTTCCAGGAGGCCCGTGAAGAGCTGGCTGAGTTCCAGGAGGGAAGCAGGGAGTTAGAGGCTGAGTTGGAGGCACAGCTAGTGCAAGCTGAGCAGAGGAACAGAGATTTGCAAGCAGATAACCAAAGACTGAAATATGAAGTGGAAACATTAAAGGTAGGTTTTCTCTGTGGTGGTGTTGCTTTTCCTTTCAGCCACGTCTTGGATCTCTTTTTGGGTCTTCTGGGCTGCTCTTGGGCACTGAATATCCAAATAAAAAAGGAGTTGTCTGGTTAAGATCCACACTGAAGCATCCAAATAAAGCCAGGGACATTTCTGGCAGAATTTTTCTTGTTGACATCATGAAACTTCATCCTGGAGTTTGTGCTGCTTTGAATTCCCCAGGCTGTGCCAAGGAGGAGCTTTATTTGTTCCACAGGGAACGTCAGCATAGCAACAGGGCACAACACAAGGGGTTTTGTCAGGCCACTGCCTTGTCACCTTTCTTTGCAAACCAGTCTTGTTGCCCTCAGAGTCTCCTTGGTTTTATGAGACCCCAAAGAAAGCAGAAAATGGGTGATTTGTGCACATCTTTCAGGGAGCCTCCACGTCCACTCACAGCCGTATCTGCGGAGCCAGGAATTGCTGGAGGTAGCTCTCAGTTGATGCCTCTGCATTAACAAGTTCTTGCCTCTCTTGGAATCTTGCAAAAGCATCATTTTGGGCAGTCTTGGCTTAGTTAGTGAAGACAGAGGTTAGAAATTCACTCAGTGGAAGGAGGGTTTGTGGGATTGCTTTGTGTCTCCAGTCCCAGCTGTACTTGCAGGGTCGGGATGTGTTTTATGAGCTCAGTAGTTTCTCCATAGGCCCTCAGAGGATTTTTGGCAGTGAATTCTTCAGTCTGTTGAGGATGAGTCTGTGGGCCTGGAGGTTTTGTGACAGATTTCAGTGGCCCATTTTTGCCAATGGACACATCAGAGAATTTTTGCTGTTGGGGTGGGTGCTGCCAGGGCAGAAGCACAGAGGGGTGTGGCAAGCACGTTTCTCTCTCAGGATTTTTCATAGAGGTGCACAGAGAGAAGAAAGAAAATTTCTATTTCTGCTCCTTGTTTTTCCCATGTGGAATGTGTTTGGAGAATTTTACCTGGGGTGATTGCTTGGTTGGATTCTGGTGAGGATTGTTTGAGCCTGGTGGCCAATCCAACCCACCTGTGGCTGCACTCTCAGAGAGGGTCACGAGTTGTGAGTTAGATATGGGAGTTAGAAAAGTAGGTTTGTAGTGTTAGTATCTCCTTTAAATAGTATATTAATGTATTCTAGCATAGTTACAATAAAGAAATCATTCAGCCTTCTGAGCTGGAGTCACACATCAGCATTCCTTCCCACTGGGTTCACCTGCATTTACAATAGAGGGGGAGGCTGTGCAGGTGGATTTCTCCCTGCCTTCCTGGAGCAGCTGTCAGTGCAGGCTGAGGGGAGCAGATGCAGGGATGGATCCCTGAGAGGCAGCTGTGCCACGGGGAGCTGGCTGCCATTCTGAGCTGCAGCCAGCTCTGATGCTCACTGCGTGTTCCTTCTCTCCAGTTTCTGCTGTGAATTGCCAGCAGTCCCAAACCAGCATTCTGCACACAGAGTGACACTTTTTGTCCCCTTTTCGTGCTGATGGCTTGGCCAGTGCCAGCAGCTGATATTTATCTGCCTGTTCTTTGTTTCAGGAGAAACTGGAGCACCAGTACGCCCAGAGTTACAAGCAGGTGTCGTTGTTGGAGGATGACCTGAGCCAGACAAGGGCCATCAAAGATCAGCTGCACAAATATGTGAGGGAGCTGGAGCAGGCCAACGATGACCTGGAACGTGCCAAGAGGTGAAGGCTGCAACCCTCCTCTTCCCTCCAAGTTTGCACCACAAAGAGCTTTTCTTTGCTACTCAGCTCGAGCATTTCGTTGTTCCTTAAAGGGAAAACAACAATCAGAAAAACCCCAAACACCCCCAAGACTTTGGGCTCTTTGGGCAGTGCAGTTGCCCCTCATCATCAGCTGGTTCCTGTTGCAGCAGGAAGGGCAGTGGGGCAGTGTGGCTGGTGCTCCTGTGAGGAGCAAGGCCAGAGCCAGCCAGGCCACTGCCCTGCCCTTGGTGCCCCCAGCTAAGTGACTGATAGCTGTGGTCCTGCTGCCTCAGAGCCCCTTTGAAGTCAGAGTCTCCTGCTTTCCATAGTCCCTGTTAGATCAGCCAGGCCAGAGGAGTCTCCTGGTGCCTTGCAGAGCAGCTGGAGGGAGCAGTCCTGCCCTTTCCAAGGGCTGGAATGAGCAGGCTGCTGCTGGGAACACCCAGACTGGGAGGAGGTCCTGCTTCCCTTCTGCTGGGTGGGAATTCTGCCATTGATTCAGGGAGAGCAGAATGAGCCTCTGGCCATCTGGAAAAAAGATCTGAGAGCTGAGCCCTGTTTGCACAAGGCTCTTAAGCTCATGGCTAACATTTGACACTGGTTTGGGGAGGAATTGGGTCTTAGGTAATGGCTCTGCTGCCCACCTTGCTGGGCTGTGCCTGTGCAGAGCCCTGAGAGCACAGCCCCACCTGAGCTGGGGCACTGATTACTGCATGGCCTGGGGGAAAAGGAGCTCTGGGCTGGCTCTTTCCCACATCCTTGGTACATCTCTGAGAGCCAGATGCTATCGTGTTCTTCTCATCTTTTTCTCCTGTTTCTTTGATTACTCCTTTCTAAGAAGCATTTCCGTGGCTGTCAAATGCTTACCTTGAACATAGCCCTGCTAACATTCTCCTTCTGTTATGCTTTTGAATAAGCTTTTATGCTGGCTGAGCTGAAGAACCTAATATTCTGGATTTTGTTTCTAGGGCAACAATAGTTTCATTGGAAGACTTTGAGCAAAGGCTGAACCAAGCTATTGAGAGAAATGCATTTTTAGAAAGTGAACTGGATGACAAAGAGTCATTGCTGGTCTCTGTACAGAGATTAAAGGATGAAGCAAGAGGTATGGCTGGTCTGGTTGGTTCTGGCTCTTGCTGCAGGGTTGGTTTGCTAAAAGAGATGTGCAGCCAGCAAAGCTCATGTTTCTAGAAAGCCTCACATGATGAGACTTGAACTGGTTTTGGTTTTACTAACAGTGTGTTCTTTGTATGTCCAGCGTAGCCAAAAAGAAAAAAATCCTCATTTAGGGCAGAATTAATAATTGATGAATTCAGGATTTTTAACACAAAAATACTCTGTTCCACAGATATAAGAGAATTGAGGAAGTTGCTTCAGAAGTTCCTCTTGCTGTGTGTTTATAGGAAGGGAAAGCAGAGGAAATGACAGGGAAATACAGGATAAATGATCAAGTAACTCTTAAAAAAAAAATCTCTCCTGTGTTCCTTCTAAGCCCCTTGGAAATTGCCTTAAATATATAATTGAAGATATTCTGGTAAAGGCTGTGTTTAGACCTGTGGGAGATGGTTGGGATGGTGTTCTGGGATGGGATCAGGAGTTGGGGATTCCCCAGTGGGTTTCACACTGAGGATGCTGGGGAAGCATTTTTAATGGTGCTATTAAGTGATTTCTCTAACAGTGGAGGTGATCTGCTCCTAAGCCTGTTCCAGCCAGTAATGGCTTTAGAGGTTGGTGGTTTGCAACTTTGTTCCCTAAATGAAGCTTTCTAAAATATTTCCTCATTTAAGGCCTGGAGCTGAGTGCAAGAACACACCTGACAGCAGGCTGGGATTTTTTTGTTGCTGTTTTCCTTTGTGAACCTTTTTGAAGCAAGTTTGTGCCCCAGAAATGGAGAGCTTTGTTGGAAGCTCTGGGATTCTGAAATAAATATGAAGAAAGAAATTTTCTGAGGAAGTATATGTATTGTAATTTGAGATTAGGGCAAGAAAACTGGAAAAACCAGCAAAACCCAGGGGACTGTTTTCTAGAACACTGGAACAATCAGCAAAACAGACATCTTGTTTCTTAGATGAGTCATTTGGACATTTTTAGCATTTGTGAGTTATTCCCCCTGGCAGCAAGCAGGAACAGTAGCCTCTAAAAGAACTGGTACTGTCAAACTCAAATATGACATTTCTGATTGAACAGCCTCAGATCCTCTTCTGGGAGGCCAGACAGATTTTCACTTCAGCTCTGCTGTTTTACCTAAAATCAGCTCTAAATATTTGTTACAGCTTAAAAGCTGTGATGTGCAGTTAATTTTGCTTTTGTACCAGACTGAGGCAAGGAATAAGAGGTCTGTGAAAATGAAGTTGCTCTGCCCAAAAAGGAACAACTCACTTGTAACGTCCATGTGCATCTTTCTGAGGATTTGGGAGATCCATTGCTGGGCTGTGCTGGGAGTTCTTTGTAGCAAAAAGCTGTGGAAAGGGAAGGGATAAGCTCCAGTCTGGGGAGGAGGTGAGAGTAAAGCCAGGCTTTTCTAAGGCCCAGTCTTTTCCCTGTCCTTTGGACTGCCCTGCAATCTGCTCTTTTACTTGTCAGGGCATCAAGAAACTGGATGCAACCCTTGGACTGCCTTTGGCTTGTGTGGATTATTAACTGGGAGGAGAGTGTGGGGAATGGGAAACACAGGAGCAGGTCACTGCTCTGTTTTTCCAAGCTGTGTTTGAGCAGGAGCTGGGCTCAGCAGCAGCAGCTCTTTGTGTCCAGCTGCAGTTTTGGTGACACTGCAAATGGGGAGAAATCCTGAGGCAAATCAGCTGCCCCCATCCCAGGGACAGGGAGCTGTGTGGGGCAGGCAGGGCTGTTTGCTCTGGGGTGGGATGATGGGATACTGGGATGGGATACTGGGATGGGATGATGGGATACTGGGATGGGGCTGCTCTGAGGGCTGTCCCCACTGCTGCAGGAAGCAGCAGCAGGCACTAACCCAGGATTGTTGGCAAGTGTCTGCTGCTGCCCCTCCCAAATGAGCAGAGAGAGTGTTTATGAGAGACTCAAGCACTAATATGGGATTTTGTGGGGTTTTTTCCCCTTCTCTCAACCCTCAGACCTACGGCAGGAGCTGGCTGTGAGGGAAAGGCAGCAGGAGGTGACCCGGAAATCAGCACCCAGCTCCCCCACTCTGGACTGTGAGAAGATGGATTCAGCTGTCCAGGCCTCTCTCTCCTTGCCAGCTACACCCGTTGGAAAAGGATCAGAAAATAGTTTTCCTTCCCCAAAAGGTACCATCCGTAGGAATGGGGTCTGGTTATGCTCCTTAAGGAGCCCGAGGTGGACGTGGGGCTGTGGATCTCGCACTCCTCCATGAGGTGTGTTTGAACCCCAGGGCAGCAGCAGGTGCATTTCAGGAGTGAATAGCATGGCAGAGCACAGGGAAGCTTAGGCACTGCCTAGGGGTTTGCACTCTGCTGTGGAGCCCTGAAGATATTTGGGAATGCAGGGAAGTGCAGGGACTGATAATTCTGCTCAAGTATGCAGCAGCAGTGGTGGGTGAGCACGGTCAGGAATTTGGGGTCCGTCACCACGCTGACTTCTCGGGGGTCCTGTTTCCTCTGGGGGGCAGTGGGATCTTAGTCCAGCCCCTTTTCCCATCTGGAGGGCTCTGGGCAGTGACAGGGATTAATCCTGGATGTTTCAGCTGAGGAAGGGAGCTCTGGCTGATCAGATGGATTGCAGTCAGTAGCCTTGCAGATGGAGAGTGCATGAACTCTGCCTGGGGGGGGAATGGCAACCAGGGCAGGGGGCAGGAATTAAGCTTTATCATTTTCCCTGGCTAGTGATCCTGCAGTTACTGTGGGTAATTGTATGAAATGTCTGCAGCAAGATTGTAGATACGTTTGGTTTGTTTTTTTTTTTTAATGTAGAAGCTGATTTATTTAAATTTTTGGAAAACCTGAACTGTGGAGGAGTGAAGTAATAAGATGTGTCTGTGTTTGCAGCTATACCAAATGGATTTGGTACCAGCCCACTCACTCCTTCAGCTCGAATATCTGCACTCAACATTGTGGGAGATCTGCTACGCAAAGTGGGGGTGAGTGCTCTGGGCTCTCCCTGGGGCTCCTGTCCTTGTGCTCAGTCACAGCACAGCCTTGGCCCCTGCTGGGTACATTCTGGAGCTGCCAAACCATCCATTCACTGCTTAGTATTTGATAATGCTTTATTTTTTTAAATTGTTTTTATTTTTAAAGTCTCATCCTATGGTTCTGAATCCCATTTGGGGTGACGAAATTCATATTTGGAATAAAAATTTTTCAAGTGCTGGGCTAGACACTGCCAGCGTGTTCTTACCTTAACTGGGCCTGCAGCTTCCTCTGTCCAGGCTGCAGAGCTGGAGCTGAGGCTGGGAGAGGAGGAGCTGGGATCACCCTGCCAGGGTGGGACAGCTCCTCGCCCACTGAGACCTGCCACAGATACTGAAAGAAAAACCAGCCTGGAAACCTTTGGTAAGAAAGTGAGAAAATAAATGAGGAGAAAGCCAAATGCTCCCGTGTGTGGTTGGTGGGGAAGTGAAATGCATGAGCCTTTAAAGGGATTACACTGCCAGCAGAGAAGAACTGCTCTGAACATCTGCTGCAGTGCTCCTCAGGACCCAGGCTCTCCCCTTGGAAGAAGAAATGACTTTTGAGCTGCCAGGAGCTTCTCCCTGAGCCGTGGTTTGTGTGTGAGGGAGCTCAGGGCAGCTGTGGCTGCCTGTGCCTGTGCAAGCACGCTGAGCCTGCCAGGAGCTGCAGGACAGACAGTTGTTGTAGCAGAGCTGGACATGAGAAATCGCCTGGCTGCTCCCCTCTGAGCTCAGCCCTGCTTGGAAAGGGCAGCAGGACAGCTCGGGGTTAGCAGCCACACGTTTCAAAGGGGATCATTGTGAGTAAGAGTCTGCAGGGGATTTGGGGAGCTTAGTGACAATCCCATGTGATTACTGGCCAGGACAGGAAATGCCAAATAAGCTGCTCTGCCAGCCTGCCCTGAGCCACGCTGGCCCTGAGACAGGGCTCCAGCTCATGCACTGCTCTGGGAGCAATTAGAGGGTGCTCAGGTTCTTCGGGGTTTGGCTGTGCCTCATCCCAAGCTTTGCACTGCCTGTCTGCAGGAAGTTTCCCCTCTGCTTTCCTGCCTGCAGCTGAGACAGGGCTCAGGTCACACTGCCTGTGGCCAGGGGACAGTCTGTGACACACCTACAGCTGCCTGTGTAGTCCATAACCCCTAAATAAACTTCCAGGGACTCCCAGGAGTCTGCACAGGGCTCACTTACCTGTGGCAGCACGTCAGTGCCCTCGTGATGGAATATTCTGTGCAGAGCAGCACCAAGCCCCACATTTGGGGAGGTGAATTTCAGTCTCCAGTGCAGGCATTTGCCATGTGCTGAAGGCCCTTGTGCACAGGGGGCTGTAATGAGTGAGGATTTGCTGCTGCAGCACGTGGATATTCAGGATAAGGTGGGTATTCAGCCTCTGATGGTGGCAGAAAGGGCAGGTGATGTTCTGGACTAAAGGAGAGAATCAGGATGTTGCTCCTCCTTCCAGGAGTCACTGTCATTTTACATGGGGGGGAAAAAAACCTCACCAGGCCTGGTTGGGAGGGTGGCAATGAAGCTTTAGAAATTGACTTTATTTTGCAAGCCAAGATTAAGGAAGAAATTCGAGGAAGCATTGTCCTGGTGAAAAAAACAAGTTTCCATGTGCACAGCCCCTCTCAAAGCTTGAGGATTCTGCTTTAGGCTCTCAGTGTTCTGATCAGCTCAAGGCAGCTGCTGAAGCAAGAAGTTTGGGTAACTTCTGCTAGGATTTGGCTTCCTTATCTTGGGTAATTATTTCAGAGTTCATCTGCTCTAGAGTCTGAGCCCTCGTGGAGCTGAGTAATGTCTGGCAGTCTGCATCAGCATCTGTGTGTTTCCTTTGTGGCTGGGTGACGAGGAAATGACAGCTTTGTTCCCATTTTTTTGCCAAGGGTGATCACACTGAAGTCCTATCATGGCAATCTCGGGCTCATGAGCAGCAAAATAATTCCTCTTAATGGTATCACTTCTTTAATGCTGTTTTTCCCTCCCCTTTCGCAGGCCTTAGAATCCAAATTAGCTGCTTGCAGGAATTTTGCAAAGGACCAGGCATCACGGAAATCCTACATTTCAGGGAATGTCAGCAGCGCCGTGATGAGCAGCAACGGCACAAAGTACCCACACCCGGGGCACACGTCCTTCTTCGACAAGGGGTGAGTCAGGGCACAGCTGTGCCCTCGGGGAGGGGCCTCTGGGGCTCATCCTTAGCCCAGCACAGCTCTCCTCCTGCAGGAGGAGCAGCTGTGGAGCAAGGGCTGCAGGGGATTTCTGTGAAGCACGGACAAGAGCAGGTGTGGGGGTGGCAGTGCCAGCCCTGCCCGATCTCCTGGTGGCTGTAAGCAGCCCCAGGCAGTGAGGAACGAGCACTCTGAGAGCATCTCAGGAGCAGAGCAGTGGCAGGTGTGCTCTGGGGAAGTGCAGAACCACAGCTGGAGATTGCCTTGTGGAGCAGGCAGGGGTGTTCCCTGCGAGGGAGGCAGCCCTGGTGCTCACAGCCCCTCCGGGACAGGAGGGATGAACCACTGCTGCTGGAGTTGTGGCTCCTCCCTGCTCTGAGCCAGCCTCGGAGGCAGGGATTGCTGTCCTGGGAGCCGGGACCCGCGTGTCTGGCATGGCCACAGCTCCCTCTGGGATGCTGGCAGTGCTCCTGCAGGAGGGTTCCCCCAGTTCCTCCCAGCACAGGGCCCTGTGGCTGTGCAGGGGTGGAAAGCACAGAGCCCTCCAGTGCTGCTGAGGGCAAAGAGCCTCCACGCTCCCTGCCTGTCTTCGTGTTAATCCTCAGTGCAAGTTAATGCTGATATTCAGCTCTTCCTCAGGCCTACGTTTATTTTAGAGAATGAAACGAGTTGTTTCCAACCTGAAAGTGCCAGAGCAGCCAGCTGAGCTCCCCACATTCATCCTCAGTGGGGCTGTGTGGGGAGCAGGGCAGGCTGCACCTTAAAAGCTGGCACCGAGGGCTTCTGGAGCCACTGGTGTTTGCTGCTGTTGGAAAGGAAGAATTCCGAGCCTTGAAGTCATGTGCAAATCAGCCTTTTGGGCTGTGTGTGCTGCAGTGCTCCTGCAGTTCCAGGGAGCAGGGAAGTGCTGGGGGGGATGATGGCAGCTCTTAGCAGGCAGCACGGCTCTGTTGAGGTGTGGTGTGACAAATAAGCTGATTGCTCTCTGGGGTGGGGGTCACTTTTAATTATGCAGATTGCCATCACACTCCTTATCCGGGCTGGAGCCTGGAGGGAGGAGCAGCCTGGGGCTGAGGAAGGCTTAGCAAGCCCAGAAGGAAGTGCTGCAGCAGAGCTGAGGGTGGCAGTGGGCAGGAGCAGGGCTGGAAGTGGTTCATGTGCTTGTGTGCAAGTTGCCAGAGATGCTGCACGGCCCCCCTGTCCTGTCCTTGTCCCCTGTCGGCCGTGTGCTGCTGCCAGGCTGTCCCTTCAGGCACTCTGTGCCCAGGAGGGGCTGGCAGTGCCCGTGCTGTGCTCCAGGGCTGCTGTGGAAAGCCTGGCTTGGCCCTGGCAGCTGGACTGGCAGCTGGGCCAGCCCAGGGCAGCCCGTGCTGCCTGTGCTGGGGCAGGGGCAGCTGGGAGGGTACCCTGACCCAGGTGGGAGTGCAGCCCTGCTCCAGGTGTGACTCTGCTCCAGGTGTGAGTGTAATCCTGCTCCAGGTGTGACTCTGCTCCAGGTGTGAGTGTAACCCTGCTCCAGGTGTGACTCTGCTCCAGGTGTGAGTGTAACCCTGCTCCAGGTGTAACCCTGCTCCAGGTGTGAGTGTAACCCTGCTCCAGGTGTGAGTGTAACCCTGCTCCAGGTGTGAGTGTAACCCTGCTCCAGGTGTAACTCTGCTCCAGGTGTGAGTGTAACTCTGCTCCAGGTGTGACTCTGCTCCAGGTGTGAGTGTAACCCTGCTCCAGGTGTGACTCTGACCCAGGTGGGAGTGCAGCCCTGCTCCAGGTGTGAGTGTGACTCTATTCCAGGTGTGAGTGTAACCCTGCTCCAGGTGTGACTCTGCTCCAGGTGTGAGTGTAACCCTGCTCCAGGTGTGACTCTGCTGCAGGTGTGAGTGTAACCCTGCTCCAGGTGTGACTCTGACCCAGGTGTGAGTGCAGCCCTGCTCCAGGTGTGACTCTGCTCCAGGTGTGAGTGTAACCCTGCTCCAGGTGTGACTCTGCTCCAGGTGTGAGTGTAACCCTGCTCCAGGTGTGACTCTGACCCAGGTGTGAGTGCAGCCCTGCTCCAGTCTGCAGCCACTGCCCCAGTAGCAGCTGGTGGCTGAGGGCTGGGTTGGGCAGAGGGAACTCAGCCAAGCCATTACAGCTCCTTCTGCCATTTCATTGGCATATTTGAGGTGTCCAGCTGTTGTCAAGGCCCTGCTCTCAGAGGGCAGCAGGGCAGCACTGCTTTAGGGGAGGCCTGGAGCACAGCAGGGCTTGCACCAAAGCTTGGCTGCAGAACTGGGGCAGTCAGGGTTTACCTGCTTGTTAAAAGCCCAGCAGTGTCTGGTGTAAGATCAGTTTCCTGCAGATCTGTCCCTTCAGGAACATGCAGGTTCTGTCCACATGCCAGGGAAAGGCAGAACAGCACCTGAGGATGATCCTCAGGATGGATACTCGTATTTTGCTGTTGTAATTATTGTTAATTGGTTGTTAATGTCAGTCCAGTTTTGTCCAGGAAACAAAACTGCTCTGGGCTCTGCAGGGCCCTGGCACTGGGACAGCCAGCCTGAGGTGTTTGTTCCCCTTCCTGCAGTCCTGCCAGTGCCCTCCTAGCTGATGCTTATTCTTGGCTGGTTTTGTGAACCCCTTGGGCTTTGTTTTAATGAAATGAGGTGCAGTTTGATGTGGGAAGTGCCTGTGCTCACACACAGCAGTCAGAGCTGTCTCTGCACTGCTGCCCACAGCCCTGACCAGAATACACCAGGCTGGGAGACCTGGGTGTTTTTTCAGTCCCTGGCCCACGTTACTGAGGGGTTTCCCTGGCAGAGGGGGAGCTGTGGTGGCTCAGGTGTGTGCTGGGCTGCCCGTGCAGAGCAGTGTCACTGCAGAGCTCGGGCAGGAGGGCTTTGCTGAGCTCTGGCTGAGCACCTTTGCTTGGCCCAGCTGCTGCCTCAAGGGCTGTGCTCAGGAATGTCGTTTTTGTGTGCATAAACTTTCCCTTTCTCTCCACTAGGCGTGAGAAGGTCATATTCCCCACCTTGGTCATGGGTAAATGAATTCATTTGCACTGATTGGCTGCATGTGGTGTAACCTGGGGCTTGGGGCAGCTCTGGGGCTCTGCTAACTGCACGAGGTAGTTGGGAGTGCCACACTAATGGGCCCTGATCAAAGCCTGAGGCTGCAATTGCTCCTTCTCCTGACTTGAGGTAAACCTCTCTGCTGCTGTGACCTGTTGCCAGCATAAGCCTGAGTGCTGCTTGCTTTCTCCATCTGTTTAACACTTCCCATAAGTGCATGTTTCTGATGGAACTGGTCACAGCAGGGATGCAGGGGAAGCGTGGCTTCATGGGTGGAGCTCATGTGGAAGGTTTGCCCTCTGGTTGTGATTTTTCCCTCAGCATTTTGTGGTTCTTGACCTGCTGATGTGCAGTGGCGTGGTTGTGGCTGACAGGAAAGCAAACAAGGGCACGGGTGCCTGGGAGGTGGCCAGGGCTAGAGCAGGGAGGGGACAGTGTGGGTAGGGACAGCAGTGTCCCTGCTCCGTGTCACTGTCCCTGCCCAGCTGGGGCAGCTCCAGAGCTCCTGTGCAGTTCCAGGTCTCCAGCTGTGCTTTACCAGCTCCTTTTCCCCTTCAGGCCAGGCTGGGCAGCTCCAGAAAAATCTTCCACCGAGGATTTGCTGGATACTTAGAGCTGAGAGAGTCTTGGGCATGAGGTGCTAAGTACAAAGTACAGCTTGAAATGCAGATTAATGAGTCCAAATTAGTAATCAGGGCAGAGAGTGCTTGGACATGGACACAAAGCCTGTGGCACTGCAGGGACCGGCAGTCAGAACCATCCCTGAGGAACCACAGCAGGGACATTTCCAGCAGGGAATGCTGCTACTGGCTGGCTGGGGCCTGCAGCTCCTCACAGGAGATGTGTCAGAGCACGGAAAAGCTGCAGGAGCCACAGGCTCCTGTCCCACCCCACTGGGAAGGCAGGTGCTGCACAGCCCCAGCAGGACACTGGGGATGGGGAGCCTCTGCAGCTCCAGGAGCATCCCCTGCAGCCCAGTGGGGACTGGGGGGGCACAGAGCCAGCTCTGCTGGGCTGTGACACTGCTGAGAGTGTGAGAGTGTGAGTGTGTGTGTGATAGTGTGTGTGAGTGTGAGTGTGTGAGTGTGTGTGTGTCCCCTCCCGGGCACAGGGACACGGGGCTGTGCCTTGGCTCCGGGCACAGGGCACTGAGTGCCAGGGAAGGCACAGCTGGGGCCAGCCCCCAGGGCTGCCCTGACCCCGCACAGCCCCACGGAGAGCCCCGGAGGGCTCAGGCTCTGTGGCCACTCCTCCTGCTGGGACAGTCACCTCGGCCAGGCCGTGCCAGCTCCGGCCCCGGGGCGGGCACCGCGCTGGCAGCAGAGCTGGGGCCCCTCTGCCCTGCTGCGGAGGAGAGAGGGAGGAGCAGGGTCAGGGTTCCAGTGCTGTCCTGGCTGCTGCTCCCCTAACGGGCTCTCTCTTGTCCCCAGGGCAGTGAACGGCTTTGACCAGGGGCCCCCCGGCCTGGGGGGCTCCCGACCGTCCTCGGCGCCGGGAATGCTCCCCCTGAGCGTATGAGCCCCCAGGGGCTTGGACTTGGATGCTTTTCTCAGCCCGCCTCGAGAAGAACTGCTCCTGATTCCTCCCCATTCCCACCCCGCTGGAACATGACCCTGAGAGGAGACCCCGAGCCCACGGCCCTCCATGTCCTGTCAATACAGTTTGTTTTCTGCTGTCGCTGTAGTGGACGTTCTCTGCCCCGGCCCCACGAGCTGCCACCCTCTGCTGTGCTTGGGGACAGAGTCCTGCTGTGCTTGGGGACACCGAGTCCTGCTCTGCCTGGGGGACAGGCCCAGCCTCGCCCCCTTGGCTTTCCCTCTCCTCTCACTTAGGTCTGGCAGAGCCCTGGCCGCTCCTCTCACAGCCTCCCCTGTCCCTGTCCCCTCCCAGGCCCTGCAGCTGCTGCTCTCAGACCTCGTGGAAGTGCCCTGGGCAGGCCAGTGGTGGCCCTGGGGCCATTTGCCCTTGGCAGCCGGCCCCAGGTCCTGTCTCAGGGGCAGTCAGAGCAGCTCCAGCCTGGCCAGGCCGTGCCATCCTCGCTGGGCACACCCAGAGCCAGGCTCTGTGACCATCCCTGCCCCCCAGAGGGGCCTGGCATGGCTGAGCTGTTCTGCCTGCCCTGGTGCAGGGGTGGGCAGGGCTGTGTCCCGGGGCTGTGCCCTCAGCTGGCCCCAGGGCTGCCCCACAGCTCCCTGGCCCTGCTGGACTCGGCCTCCGTCCCCCACCCCACACACAGCGACCCCATGGGAGCTTTAGGAAGCTGCTGCTCCCCCTGGCCCCAAGAGCCCCCTGCCCATCACCCCCTGTGCTGTAGGACTGGACTGTGCAGCCTCACCTGAGGGCTGCTGTGACAGTTTGGGGCCACTGAACCTTGTGGGTCTTTCGAGCAACACATCTGTGTGGTTTCTCTGTCCATGTGCCTCAGAGTCAGTGGATTTTTAGACTGAACCAGCAAATGGAGCCAGGGCTGGAGTTGAGGGTTCAGCAGTCGTCGTTCAGGGGCTCTGCAGCTCCCAGGTGGTTGAGTTACAAATGCTGAGAAAAAAACCCCACTGGCCCAGCAGTGGAGGTGGGATTGTCCCTTTGCCATTAGGGTTTGTATGGTCCTTCCTTCCTGTGCATCCTCTGCTGCATTTGACTGTTTACATTTGTTTTATTGTACATAGATTTGTAAACATAATACCTTTGCCTGAGGTCTTTGTACATAACTTGGGCTTTGTAGCTTTATTTATTCAGCCTCTCTCTGGCATGTTTCCATAGGATGTACCGTTCCACCCTGGTGCCACTGACATGATGTGGTTTCAAAAGAATGAAAACAAATGAGAGTAATCTTCCAAAAATAAAGTTCTTTTAATGTGGAATCTGTGGATTTTGCAGAACCAGTGGCCGTGGCTCTTACTTTGTCCCACAGGGGTTTCTGCCAGTGTTCAGGCAGTGCCACATTATCCCACAGCCCTTCCCTTGGGAATGGTGCTCAGTCTGGGCCCAGGGGAACGGGCACTGCTGGGGCCATCCCAGCCTCTGCTGCTGGCCCTGATGGGGAGGGACACATCAGCTGGGGACGTGTTGGAAGCGTCCAGCTGAGCCTTCCAGGGGATTTTTGCTTCCTTAGAGCAGCTGGAAGGAGTTTCCTGTGCACAGGAGCCGGGCTGGGGCCCTTCCAGGGCTGCTCCATCCCCTCCTGGGCTGCTCCATCCCTTCCCTTCCTGGGGCTGTGCCCATGTCCTGCCCCTGTCCTGGGGGCCCTGGCCCCACACTGACACCCCGGGCAGCCCACCCCGTTCCTCTGGAGCTCCTGCTGGAGCCTCACACCCCCCAGCCCAGCGGGGTCACCCTCCCCATGGCTGTCCCCCCTCCTGCCCCATTCCTGCCCTCCCTTCTTCCCTCCCTCCCTCCCACCTGTCCGGGGCTCCCCCTGGTCCCAGACCCAGCCAAAAGCTCCCACCCTGGACTCCAGCTCCTGCAGCTCCCTGGCCTTTCCTGCCCAGCTCCAGGGCAGGTCCTGCACACCAAGACCCCAAAATAGGGGATGTAACTGCTCAGGCAGGGCCCAGCCCCTGTGCCACAGCACCGAGTGGCAGCAGCAGAGCTCAGAGTTTCTTTGTGCCCCAGCTGGATCCTGCCAGTGGCATTCAGAGGCAAAGGCTCAGCTCAGACCAAGCCATTGATGCTGTATTTAGGTCAAAATAAAAGGAAAAAAAAATTAAAAAGCAAGCAAACAGAACAGGAAGAAGGGAAAAGGCAGCTTCCAGTCATATCTCGTTTATTAAGGTCTATGCCAGCCTCGGGAGAGCTCTTCCAGTAAGTAAACAGAGCAGGCGGCCGCATCTATAATGAATAAATTTATTGTCTTACAAAAATCATTGTCTAGAAATATGGGTATACAAGAAAACAAGATATTTGCAGTCAGACGCCTGGTGGTCAACAGCCAGTTTGATTAAAAATATCCAAACACACACAACAAAACCTTTGCGACAGATGTTAAAGCTTTTAACCAAAAAGGGAAATCCATGGGTTTTGAGCATGTGGCAGAGGAAGTTTCCTAGTTAACACTGATTCATTGTCACTAATATCAATAATACCACTTGGACTAGAGAGGTACATGATATGAAGCACAGTCAAAATTAATACATTAAATCATTGTTATATAGGCAAATTATATATGTAACGTTGTCTTAGTACTGTAGTGTCTAAGGCACTTTCTGTAATGTCAGTTTTCAGCTATTTAAACAAAAAGAACGCTAACTACTCACTGTAATACTGCTCAAAATAAAAAAAAAAAAACCAACAACAAAACAACAACAACAACAACAAAAAAAAAAAGGATTCACATCCACTGGCATGTTAACTGTAGGCAGGCAACATCCATCCATCCAGGGCGGGAGCCCCGGCCCCACAGGACCCCGGGGGTCCCGGAGCCTCCCACGGCCTCACGTTAATAAATTAGTCTTGCCTGTGCTGTGTGTTTATTTCCCACTGGTGCTCACATTATCCCAGCCCGGAGCCTGCAGGGCTCTGAGCTCTCCGGGCTGCGCAGGGGACGGGGACCCACCTCGGTGTGCCTGGACTGCATGGACACGAACGGATGGAGCGGGCGCTGAGAACACTTCAAACGGGACTGCAGGATAAAAACGGACACTACTCACTCATCCCTACACTTCCCTCTAACACTTCCCAAGGCCGTTTTTCACAGTTCACTCAGGGGTTGTGTGCGGATCACAACAATTGGGAGAAAAGAAAGAAACGGGAGCGGTTTGGTCTTCACTGAGCCGAGAGGCTGCGCCCAGCCCGGAGCCTGAAGGATGCTGCTGGACACAAGGCATGCACAGCCACGGCAAGGGGTCTGTCCTGGCCCCCCACCCGCTGGGAATGACGCTTCTGGATTGATAAAAAAAAGTTTCATCCTTCACATGATGCTTTATAAAATGGCTTTACAATGAGTATCTGGAAAAGAGATGCACTGAACAGAGACGATCCCGGTTGTTTACTATATATAAAAAAGCAGTTGTACCTATATCTGAAGCAGGGTACAGTGTGGTGAGGCTGGAGAGCCTTAAGACATGGTTGACCTATGATAAGGAACCTTGTAGCACATGCCGAGGGTCGTAAGGCAGCTTTCCGGCCACAAGGCAGTTCCGAGGGCAGGGCAGGGCGCTCGCAGCGCTCCCGCCGGGGCTGGAAAGGTCTCTGCATGCAGGCGGGGCCGGGCGCTACTCGGCGGGGGCGGCCGGAGCCTCGTTCACGTCGCTGCCTTTGCTCTCGGCGTCGTCGTCCGAGAGCTCCAGCGAGGCGCCCTCGATGTGCAGCTGCCGCCGCCCCGAGCGGCTCGAGGAGAAGGTGATGGGTCCCCCCCTCCTGCGAACGAGAGCAGCGCTGGGAGAGGCTCCCGCACCGCCCGGGAGCACGGCAGGAGCTGGGAGGATCTTAAAGCTCAGCCCACTCCACCCCTGCCATGGCAGGGACACCTCCCACTGCCCCAGGCTGCTCCCAGCCCTGTCCAGCCTGGCCTTGGGCACTGCCAGGGATCCAGGGGCAGCCACAGCTGCTCTGGGCACTTGTGCCAGGGCCTGCCCACCCTGCCAGGGAAGGACTCCTTCCCAATATGCCATCCATCCCTGCAGCTGTCAGGAATATCCCTGTGGAACATCTGGCAGCTTCCGTGTTCTCACCACCAGGCTCCATTTTGAGCCAGCCCCTGATCCCAGCAGCTCCCCAGCTGGATGTTCCCCAGGCATGGTGCCCCACGTGGGCTCGGAAGGGCTCGGGTCAATCCCAGTCCCAGTGTTCCAGGGGCACTGACCTTAGCCTGTTTTTGAGGGTGCTGACCTCCCTGCTCAGCCCCTCGTTGGCCTCCGTGGCGTCGTCCAGCTCGCGCTGCAGCTTGCGCCGCGACGCGTTGGCGCGCGTGGCCTCCTCCTCCGCCTCCTCCAGCTGCCGCTTCAGCTGCTTCATCCTGGCGTTGGCCTTCTCCATCTGCAACCAAGCCAGCACTCGGGGTCACCCCACAGCTGCAGCCCTGACCGGGGATGAGCACAGCCTCGTGCCGGCTCCAGCCTGGAGCCCCGAACGCCGCGGAGCCTGGGAGAGCAGGGTGGGAACAGCCCATCCCAGCAGAGCTCACACACAGACACACACAGGGAGAATCCCTGCTGCTTCAATCACCACTCCAGATTCCCTTTCCATTACAGTTCCTCTCCACAAGCCCTTCCCAGCCAAGGAGGTTCCACTGGGCCCCCACCCACCTGCTCCTTGTACTGGTCCGCGTGGCGCCGCTCGTCCTCCACCTGCATGAAGACCTCCTTCAGCTTCTTCTCCGTGCGGCGCACCAGCTTGTTGGCAGCTGCTCTTTCCCTGCAACAGCCCAAAGCCCTCGTTGGTCCCGCTGCCTGAGGGCTGGGAACACGAGATCTGCCCCCCCTGAAGTGTTAACTGGAACAGAGCTCTGAACGTGCCAGACACAGCAATGCAACTGATGCATGTGCCAGGGGCTGCCTGGGATGCAGGGATGCAGCTCTCAGAGCACAAAGCCTTAGCCCTGGGGCAGCGTGAGCATGAGACAAAGAGGTGCCTTCACAAGGAGATTGGACAGAGCAGCTTTAAAGCTGCTGCTGAACCAGTAACACAATCCTGCTGCAGAGCCCAGAGCACAGAAAGGATGGAGGTGGTGATAGGACAAGCCCCACCTGCAAACAGGGGGAGGAACCAGCTAAAAAAGTGAATTTTAAGAATAGGATTGCAAGGACAGATGGATAATTCCCTGCAGAAAGACTTCTGGAGAGCACAGGATTCATCTCAAGCTGTCCCACATAAGCTGTTCCTCTAACCAAGCAACCAGGGGACATTACACCTTGTCCTAGGAAATTCCTGCAGCACCTTGTGGCTCTGGGACACCGACACCTTGCAGAGTTCATGCAGCTGGTAGGAAGCAAATCCATTCTGGAACTCCCAGCCCCAGTTACTCTACAGCTGCCTTGTTAAAGTTTATCCCTTGAACAGGAGTCTCCAGACAGTAAACCCAAGGCCCTTCGGAAACGTCCAGCATGGAACTTTCAGCCGTTCAACCCCCACAGGCAACCAGGTCTTTTCCCCTTACTTGGCTTCCTGCTCGAGCTGTTCTTCAAGCTGTGCAATCTTGGCTTCTAGAGTAGAAATGGTTGCCTTGAATTTGGACTTGACAGAGCCCTCCAGTTCCTGCAGCTTGGCCTTGAGCTCCTTGTTCTGCCTCTCCAGCTGCTGCCGTGCGTTCTCGCTCTTCTGGGCCGCGCTGCGCTCGCCGGCCAGCTCCGAGTTGAGCGTGTCCACCTGCAGGGAGGGGACAGGGTCACTCAGTGCCACCAGAGCCTCCGTGCACGTCACACCCAGCAGCAGCTGCCCCGGGGCTCACCCACCTGCAGCGTGGTCTTTCGGAAGCGCTCGTTGAGCAGCTCCATGTTGCTCTGCTCCTCCTCCAGCTCCTCCTCCAGCTGGGCGATCCGAGCCTCCAGCCGGCGCTTCTCGTCCAGCAGCGCTGACCTGCACGGGGAAGGGAAGGGGTCAGGGCGTGTCCAGAGCCAACAGAGCTCCTGGGGAGGCCACTCAGCTCAGGGCATCTCCTGAGCTGGAGGGGACCCCAGGGATCCAGCTCCTGTCCCTGCACAGACACCCCAACACTTCCACCCTGGCAGCGCTGTCCAAACGCTCCTGGAGCTCTGGCAGTGCCCATTCCCTGGGGAGCCTGGGCGGTGCCCAGCACCCTCTGGGGAAGGACCTTTCCCTGACCTCCATCCTGCCCCTCCCTGGCCCAGCTCAGGCCGTTCCCTGCCCAGGCACAGCCTGACTCACTTCCCAGAGGCGCTGTTGGCGATCTCGTCTGCCAGCTCGTCGCGCTCCTGCTCCGCGTGCCGCCGGGCGCGCTCCGACGCCGCGAACTCCTGCCAGGGTGGGAAACAGTCAGGGCAGCCCCAGGAGCCCCTGGGAGATGCTGTGAACTGGGATATCCCAGGGGTTTTACGGGTAAAGCAGCAGGACACATCAGCTGGATGTTCCCTCCCTGCCCTGGGACTGCAGTGGAGTTACTTCTCTCTCTCCCTGAAGCCTTCCCCACCCAAAGCAAAGGGGAAAAACCTGTGAAGATCAGTAACCCCCAAGCCCTCAGCAGCAGGAGAAACCACTGTGCCCCATGCTCTGATAGACACAGTCAGTGAAAAGTAGGTGCTAAATTAAGCAAATGTTTTAGGTTCTCACAGAGCTCTCAGCATGAAGACAAGAAGAGAATAAAAATTAAAAAGCTTCAGCACAAGAGCACACACAGCACTGAACCTCAGATTATACATCTGCATTAAGTGGCAGAAACACTCAAGCATCTCCTAAGGACAATGAAATGCTCTCCGAGTGCCACACTGAGGTCTGAAGGCCACCCAAGTCCACCTGGAGAAGCCCCAGGCAGTACCAGGTTATCTGTGAAGGCTCCAAGGGAAGTGTGGTGAGTCTGGCAAGCCTTGCCCTGCAGCTGAAGCAGACAGGACAGGCACAGGGACACGGCAGTGTCTGACCCTGTGGCAGATGAGAGATGCTGCAAGACTTGGGGCTCTCACACAAATTGCCAACAGTGAGGGCAAACAGGCCCATTAGAGAAAGGGCTGAGAGGGCAGAGGGGTAAACCTCCACACACACAAAGGGGCCACTGGAGCACCAGAGAGGGAATGGTAAATACATAAACCCTAACAACCCATTTCAGTGCTGCACCTCTCAGACACCCCAGAACCCCCCAGCACACCCAGCAAAAACGTGTTTCAGCAGCAGTAAAGCTTCCCTGCTATCCAGGAAGTCCAGACTCCTACAAAGCTGTAAGGACTCACTGACAGCCTGGAGCAGGGGATCCAGAGTTCTCCTGGCTCCCATTTCTCTGTTCAACTCACTACATTGCTTTTTACTTTTTTTACCCTCTCATCTTTGCTTTACTCTAAACAAGAGAAACAAATCTCTTGGATTTCCATCTCACCTCTTGCAGCTGGAGTATTTCTGCTTCGAGACTTTTGAGCTTCTTCTCACTCTCTTTGGACTGGGCAAAGATCTCATCCCTGGATGCTCGGGCCTCTTCCAGCTCCCGCTGGTAATCCTTCATCTGAGCCTGCAGGTGGAGAGCAGGGTGAGGAGCAGCCAGGCTGCATCAGGACAATCACAAGACCCATTCCAGCTCTGAAGCATTTCAGCCCCTTTGTTCTCCCAAAGTGGCTTCATTCCACTTAAAGGCATTTCCAGTTCTTTTGTATTGTAAAATTTCATTTCTTCATCTTTCCACCCCTCAATGCCTGGTCAGAAATATCACAATCCCAGACTTGAAGCATTCCACAGAACTATAGAGTGGAATCTTAGAATGACCTGAGCTGGAAGGGCCCTTAATTATCATCAGTGCCACCCCTGCCATGGGCAGGGACACCTTCCACTATCCCAGGTTGCTCCAAGTCCTGTCCAAAGTGGCCTTGGACACTGCCAGCAATGTGGAAAGTGGTTTTGTGGGAGAGGAGTTTGGAACAAGATTAGCTTCAGGGTCCCTTCCAACCCAAACCATTCTGTGATTCTGTAAAGTGAGGAGTTTTGCCTGGAGGATAAATCCAGGTTGGACTCTCAGGCCCAGCCTTAAGTCTGACTCTCCTCCTGCCTTCAGCTGCAGCTGCGCTGGATGGAAGCAGCCCCTGGGCAGCTCCCAGGACAGAACCCAGCTCCCAGATCAGCTGTGCCTACCTGGAGCTTCCTGAGCTGTTTGATGGCTTCATCCCGAGCCTTGTTTGCAGCCTCTATCTGCCCCTCCAGGTCCTTCAGGTCCATCTCCAGCTTCTTCTTGGCGGCCACGGCCAGCGCGCGCTGCTTGCGCTCGTCCTCCAGCTCGGCCTCCAGCTCCCGCACCTGGGCCAGCAGGGCAGCATCAGGGCCAGGCCTGGCAGGGCAGGGCCAGCCTGGCACCCCAGGGGCCTGCCCGGGCCACGGGCACCTCCCCGTGGCAATGGCAGCTAAGGGGAAGGCAGGGGCAAGGCGGGATCCCAAAGGGAAGCAGAGATCTCTGCACTGAGCACAAGGGAAGCCCCAGGAAAGAGCTCAGCTCCTGGAGCATTTCCATTTCAGCCTCCTGCCCACCACTGCCATCCCCCACAGGGGATGGCTCCAGGGCAGGTGGAGCTAACTCTGATGGAAAATAAGAAGCAGAATCACCTCGTTGTCTCAAGAAAACAATGAAACCATTCCCTTTGAACAGCCCCTTACTGGCACTTACACACCAACAACTTCTTTTTCCAAAATAAAACAACACAAGAGTGTGTGAACAGCCAGGCAACATGCAAAATCAAACTGAGCCAGAAATGCCACAGGTTACCAACATGAAAGGAGATTTTGTTTTGAAGCAAATCTCCCTCCCAGTGCAAGGTCAGGAGCTCTTGTCCAGTTCAGATAACAGCAACTTTGTCCTGCAGTGACCTTCCAAACCCTGCAGGCCAGGTTTACTCCTAAGATATCTCTACACTGGTGATTCTCAGCTTTTGTTTTCTTGGGATAAATCTTGAAATATTGGCTGGTTTGTTCTTGAACACTTAATGTTCATTTAGAACCAAACATGATCCTCTAAAGGCATTTCTTGAGGCTCTTCTGGATCTCTGTGTTCCCAGAATTCTCAGGTCTGGCAAACCTGGAAGCTCTGCCATGATTTGCATTTAGGAAACTGTTCACTTAATTTAAAAGTCTTATTTCAGCATCCATGGATTTGTTCCTGGACATCAAATAGGATGGGCTTGAAAATGCAAGTGAGATATCCCTGTCCTGGGAATGCACCCAGGCAGCAAGAGCCAAACCTCGTGGAGTGGCTTTGGAGGCCACCAGCACCACCTGACACTGCCTGGGGACAGTGGCCAGCCCTCAGCCAGAACTACTTTGTAAAAATGCTATGGTTTGGGGTTTCCATTGGATGGAATCTTTAAGCAAAGGGGGTTATCTTTCTGGTAGCACAGGGGCCCAGAATTCTGGCCAAAGCCCTTCCTCCCCTCCTGACTACACCACAAAGTAAAACACACGTACTTGTTTCACCAGCATCCTCTTCTTCTCCTCGTTCTGTTCATCTCTGGCTTGCAGATCTCTGTCAAACTGGGCCTTCATGGCCTGCATGTTCACCTCCAGGCGGAGTTTGGCATCTTCTGTGGCCTGCAGTTCATCTTCCAGCTCCTCCAGCTGAGTCCTCATCTCCTCCACCTGCTGCTCCAGGGTTCTCTTGGACTTCTCCAGCTCGTGGACCTACGGCACAAACTCTGATCAGAGCCTGTCCTCGAGCAGCAGCTCTGAGAGCAGGGCAGGTCAGTGACTGCCCAGAGGCCCCACGGTGCCAGGGCAGACCCACTCCCCTACCCAGGCTGGCAGAAGGGGAGCTCTGGTTCTTGGGTAAAGATGAGGGGCTGGTGACACAGCAAAGACCATCAGGGAAGGGCAGGGGGCCTTTGCTGCTGCCTCAGCTGGGTGCAGGAGGGAGGACACTGAAGGGTCACACTTCTGCTCTGCCTTTGGTTCAACCATGTCCTGCAGGCCAGCTTGACCAGAGGTAACAGAAATGCTCATTATCCCTCATTTGCACACAATAAATATACCCAGCAACACAGAAATGGGGAAGTGGCTGCCCTGATCTGTCACAGCTGCAGCACATAACCAGCTCTCTCTGACTCCAGTCCCACCTCCATTGACCCAAAAGTATAAAAGTGGTATCTGGGATCTCCACGAGGGTGTGAACACAGCTTCTGAAGAAGCTAACAATTATTCTGAGCATTAATTCCTCCAGTATTCTGGGTGAACTTCAGAGAGTTCTGTTCTGGTGCACAGACCCTTCTCCAGCCAGGGAGAAGGGAATAACCCTGTCATTCCCAGCCTGTAACAAACAGCTGTGGAACCATACTCACATTTTTGCCCACATCATCTTTGGAGCTCATCAAGTCCTCCATATCTGCACGCAGCTGCTTGTTCTGCCTCTCAAATTCCTCCTTGGCTTCCAGGGCCTCCTCCAGGGCCCGGGCCAGGGACAGGGCTTTGGTTTCCTTCTCCCTCGCCTCTGCCTCAGCACGGTCTCGCTCCTCTGCATACCTGGCAGAAATGTTCTTTTCTTCTGCCAGCATCTGGACATAAGAAACAATTAATCCATCTCCTAAGCTCCACAAGCAGGTCCTTCCTGCCTCAGGTGTTTCACTCAGGAAGTGGCTCATGCTCTAAGTTTAACTGGCCTTCAGGAGCTGTCTGGTCCCTCAGTCGTGATCAAAGTGCCAGAAGAGAGCAGCTAGAGCTGCTCTGGGATGAGAGGGGGAAAGCAAGCTACTCAGCAAGACTCAAGCTTCACATGATTCCCATCTTTCACTCTTCAGATCCTTTTTTAGTCTACCTTGAGGGACCACAATAAAACTCTAAGGTTTTTGTTCCAGCATAATTCTCTTTTTCTACGTGAAGAGCTGATCACCTGATCTAACAAGCCTCAGGGGTGGCAGGTGGCTCAGAGAACTGGGAGTGGCAAGTTGCTCCTGACAAAGGCCAGCTGCTCACAGATTTATCAATAACCACAGCCCACCAATCAGACCCTTCTCTATCCCAAGCTCAGCATTTAAAGATGCCATTTAAAAATCCTGAAAACCCAGGAAGGTGACGGGAGACTGGAGTACCTGATCAAACTTCTTCTGCTTTTTCTCCAGGTTGGAGACGATCTGGCGCTGGTGATCCAGATCCACCATCAGGTCATCCAGCTCCTGCTGCAAGCGGTTCTTGGTCTTCTCCAGCTTGTCATAGGCCAGAGCCTTCTCCTCCAGGCGCTGGCTTAGGGACTCCATGTCCTTCAACAACTTCTTCTTAGTCTCCTCCAGGCCTTCAATGGTTCCCAAGTCATCGTCCACCTTCTTCTTGGCCTCAGCCAACTGAAATTCAGCAAGAGGGAGTGAAGTCCCTGAGAGCATCAGTGGAGGGAGGAAAGGCACAGGGGCATGGGGGCACAGGGGCATGGGGGCACAGGGGCACGGGGGCACGGGGGCACAGGGGGCACAGGGGCACGGGGCACAGGGGCATGGGGGCACAGGGGGCACAGGGGCACGGGGCACAGGGGCATGGGGGCACAGGGGGCACAGGGGCACGGGGCACAGGGGCATGGGGGCACAGGGGGCACAGGGGCACAGGGGCACAGGGGCATGGGGGCACAGGGGCATGGGGGCACGGGGCACAGGGGCATGGGGGCACGGGGGCACGGGGGCACAGGGGCACGGGGGCACGGGGCACAGGGGCATGGGGGCACAGGGGCACAGGGCAGAAGCAGAAGCAGTTACTGCAGGCTAAGGGAACACACAAGCTGGCAGTTCTCAGGCTCTCTGCCCACCACAGTTCAGGGAACACAGCATTACTGTGTGGAAACTCGATTCCAAAACCTGCTCCGGCAACCCGTGGAAGTTCCACCGTGTGTTCCCCCAAGCTCTGGGACCCCACTTTGGGACAGCTCCTCACACAAGTGCTGCCACTCACAGCACCCTACCTGGGCCTGCAAGGCCAGCATCTGCTTCTCCAGGTTCTTCCTGGCCTCCTCCTCCTCCTCCTGCTGCTCTTGCAGGTTGTTCTTCTCCTCTTCCAGCTGCCTTATCCTGCTGCTGAGGTTGAGCTTCTGGCGGGTTTCCTCCTGGAGCAGCTCCTGGGACACAGGCATGGGCAGGGCTGAGTGTGCTCTGAAACCCCCCCAGCTCCACATGGGGACTTCCAGGTTTACTTTTCCCTCAGGTTTTGGGACAAGGACATGCTTTATGAAGACATCTGTTACTTGGGTTTTCAAAAAGCCCCTGACCATTCATTTTGGGCACACTTAAACCTTCATAAAGCAGATTTCTGGTCAGAGTCTGTTCTAGAAATTAAGGGATGACACTTTCCCATCTTTCAAGGGACTAGCACAGAACTCACCTTCAAAATGTATTTTTTCTTTTTTTCAGACAAGCACAGTGCACCTATTTAAAACCACCTGGGAAGAACATGGAGCAGCAAATCCTGCAATGGCTGCATGCTTCCAGGTTTTCTGCATTGTTTAAATATAAAAGTCACTTTAAAGGTGGAAACTTCTGTCATAACAAAGTAATGGAAGGTGTAACCCCCATCCTGCTCCCTACAAACCCCTCCAGATGTTGTTAACGTTATTCAGAGTTAAGTGGTCACCATTAGAACTTTAATACAGGCAAGATAAAATATATTGAAGTGATGAATATCTGCAGAAAGCTGCATTTTCTTAATTAAGAACCAAGACCTGACAGTTTGAACTTCAGCTGTAAGAATTTGAAGCTGTCAGTAGAAGACTGTTGTTCCTCATATATCCCAAGGATGTTGACATTAAACTCTGCCTGGAAAGGGTTGTTGGTTTTTTTTTTTTTTGATTTTTACCTCCCTCAGAGACAAAGACATAAAACAGAACTACCAACTATCAGGTAGTGAAGCTCAGATAATGAAAACTTGGGTCCCCATGTAGCTGAGCCATCCCAATCCATCCCATTTCACTGGGCTGAACAGGAAATCCAGCTTCTACCCAGGGGCCTTCCCCAGGCATGAATGAAAATGTGTTTTCTGTTAGCAGTCAGCATTTCCCTGAGGAGCAGAGCTCCAGTGCCAAGCTCAGCTCTGCTGCACACACACCTGTGTATCCTGAAGCTGGGATTCCAAACTGGCTGCATCCTTGGCAAACTTGATGCCTTTCTTCTCTGCTTCCTCCAGCAGACTGGAGACATTGTCCAGCTCATTCTGCAAAGCAAGCAGCCCAAAAGGTGAGAGCACAGCCCAAATCCCACTGGGGCTGGAACTGCACAGCCCAGAACCTCAGCAAATTCCAGGTACAGAGCCCAACAGAGACAGACAGCAAGCTAAAACCACTGAGGTCTGGCTACAAAACGGAAGCTGAATGTCAGTCCTGAAGTGCATAACAAAACCAGAGCTAGGCTATTGAGCTCTGATATTTAGCACTTTGCTCTGATCCCTGCATTCACACTTCAATGCTGTTTTTAATTCTAGGACCATATATTTCATGCAAGCATTAATTCAGGGATCACCAGGGTGGCAGCTAAAGCATCACTGCAAGAGAAAAGGTTACTGCTAGGTGCCAGCTTATTATTTTGGGCTACAGTACTTTTCCATCCAGTGAGAGACAGCCTGAGAGCTTCCCCACAGAGAGCTGGGCCATTCCCTTTTGGAAGTGCTGGGTTTGCCATGCTGTGGTTCAGAAGTCAGCCACGGCTGTGTTTTGCCTGTTTGCTGCATTTCCCTGTGCTTGCAACCCCTCCCTGCCAGGCTCCCAGCTTGGAGCACCAAAGTAAACCTGTGGCCACCATCAATTTTTGCTCATCCCTATGGAAAAGCTCAGCCCAGTGTACTCAATTCCACAGCCAAGCCAAAACCTGCATCCAGCTGGCCTGTGCAGAGCTCCCTGCAGGATCTGCTCTCCAGGATGGAAGGCACATGCTCCAAAGCCACTGGAACTCTCACACAGCCCAGGACATTCAGGATTGATGCCACAGCACCACTCTGAGGCCTCCCAGGTCCATGAGAGCCCTTGCTGAGGTCACCTCCCACATCAGCCACAGGCCATTTCTGCACATGGTTACAACTTGGAGTTCCTTGCCCGTTTTCCAGGATTTTAGGACTTCCAGAGCCTTACCTGCAGCTTGTTTGCCTTCTCAGCCAGCTCCACCCTCAGCCTCTCCCCTTCTGACACCTTTGCAGTCAGCTCCTGCACCTGAGCATCGAGTTTCTTCCTCTTGTGCTCAGACTCTGCCTTGACCTGCTGCAGCACCTTCACCTCACAGGCCAGCTCCTTGTTGTCAGACTCCAAGCCTTGCTTGTTCTTTTCAAGGTTGGCTTTGAACTGGGGAAGACAAAGGGCAAGAAGTTCAACTCTCTGTTGCAGGTGGATGTTTTCTGCAGGTTTCCGTGCTCAGAGAGAAGCCGCGTGCTGAGCAGGATGTGAGCAGGCAGAGTTTGGGAAGCTGCTGTGGAACATCCTGTGTGTGTGCCAGGTAAGGACTGGGGGAATCACGGGGTTCTCTCCCCCAGGCAGGAGTGGGGAGCAGCAGGGGCAGGATCTGGGATGGCAGCACTGGAAATGACTGCTTTGGTGGCACTGCAAGGAGGAAGGAATGTGCCCATTAAGAGGTCAGCATGGCTCATCTCACAGAAATAAAAGGGAAGATATGAACCAAAGCTGCCCTGATTTGAGCAGGCAGAGCAGCCTGAAGTGCAGAACAAAGCAATTCTCAGCACTGACATTTGTCAGAAACCTTTCACAAAGAATCAATGGCATCAGGGATGTTTAAGTGTCATTTTTGCTTTACCACCAGAGCTGACGGCATCTTGTCACAGGAGCTTTGTTTCAGATTGCAGGGTATTTTTCCATCTTTTCATGCTCTTATTGAGAGTATTTATTGAATAAAGAGCAGAAGACATGCAGAAGATTTCCAGGTGAATAAAGCTGGTGAAAAGCATAATTTAACTACTACATCTCTCACTTAATTTAGAATACTGAGGAAGCTTGTGCAGTGTTCACAACACATAAAAACATCACCAGAGGAGAGGTGAATTCACACACATTTGTGAATGACCCCAGCTGTAATTTCAAAAACTAGACACTTCTTTTTTTTGGAATAATTCTCCTGAACAAGACCAGGAGCCATGTGATCCACCTGTGCCTCCTGCTGCTGGTGACCAGAGGACAGATGTGCTGCTGAAAAGCTGCAGCACTGTCAAACCACCATGAAAAATCTCAACAACTGGGATGGATTTTTAGGAACCACGCTGCCTATGGTACTTAGAAAAAGGCCTGAAGCAGAAAGTTCATTTTCTTCTCACCCTTTTGGCCTGTTCAAGCTGTTCAGAGAGCTCCTCCAGGGCAGTAGCATGCCTCTGCCTGATCTCCTGGATCTGGGCTTCATGGTTTTTGGTTTCCTCCTCAATTGCTTTCTTCAGTTCAGCCACCTCCTGCTCTCGCTTTGTCCTGGAGGAATCATGAAGGGTCATCAAAAAAAATCAACACTTCATTTTTTTAAAATCACAGCTGAATTTCAGTGGTGCTTTCTTACACAGACCACGATCCTACCTCAGCTCTTGCTGTGCTGCAGTGGTATCCAAAGTATCTTCCAGTTCTGTTTTCAAAGCCTCCAGCTCCTCACTCAGATCCCTTTTCTGCTTTTCTGCCTTGTTCCTTGATGCCTTCTCAGACTCCAGATCCTCCTGGAGCTCTGCAATCTGAGCCTGCAGCTCCCTGATCACCTTCAGTGCGTTGTTCTTCTGAACTGCTTCCTCATCCCCTCTGCCAAACAGGCACCACAGTTACTGGCACTGCCCCTCCCCTCAAAACCCTCTGCTTCAACTAGCTGCAAACACAGCTTAACTTTCCACAGAATAAATAGAAACATTTACAGAATGCTTGGGTTGGAAGGGACTTTCAACATGATCAAATTCCCACCCCTTCCATGGGCAGGGACACCTTCCACTAGCCCAGGTTGCTCCAAGCCCTGTCCAACTTGGACACCTCCAAGGAGGGATAAAAGATATCACAGATAAAACCAAGGTGCACTGTCAGAATTATCAAGCTTTAGTTCACAGTCAAGTATTCCAATTTTGCAGATCTCAGCACTGCCCCGGAAATGTTCCATCTGTAGAATTTTCTCTTCCTGCAAAATTATACTTCAAAATTGCAGGTGGTGTTCAGCATAACATGGGATTGCAGGAGCATCACACAAACCCAGATAAAGTCTGTCCTGCCCAGCACTTTGTTAAGACCCACTGAGAAATACACATTTTTCCCTCCTGAGGCCGAATTTTGGGAGATTAAAAAAGCCTCCAGAGCCCAAACACTGTTATACCACGTGAAACTTCTTCTTTTTGCAGGTTTGTAGAGCCAGGATGCCGAGGGATCCCTGAATTCCTGCAGATTTGCCTTGTCTGTGCACAGAGCTGGCTGCAGCTGCAGCATCCCAGCTCTGACTGCAGCCAGGTGGAATCAGCTTGGGGGAGTTTGTGCCACACTGACCTGGCCACAGCAGCCTGCAGCTCCTCCTCCTTCTTGGCCAGCTGGATCTTCAGCTCCTCAATCTGGGCTTGCAGCTCAGCTATTTGGTCCTGCAGGTCTGTTGTTTCCCCATCCAGTTTTCTTTTAGCTTTTTCTAACTCTTGACGGGTCTTCTCCTCCTTTTTCAGGCGTTCTAAAGGAAGCAAAGAATTAAATTCCTATGGAATTGTTCCTCTTGTCACCCTCAGGGACTCTGGGGTGGCAGGAAGGGTGGGAAGTTTAATTTATGCTGCCCCAATTCTTTCTCCAGCCTGCAGAAAAAATGAAATAGCAAAGGAGAACTGCATGACTTAGCCAGAAAGTCAGGGGAAAGTCTCTGACAACTGGGAATGGTTTGAGCTGAGGCAGCAGAAACATCCTGGTAGAAAATAAGGAGTGGGATCTGACAGAGCAGCTTGAGCTGTTAGGCCAGATAATCAGAGACATCAACACCCAAAAAAGAAGATAAACTGTGGACTGGAACAATTGCATGGCTTTGGAAGGCCAGACTCCAAAAAGTCTACAAAGGCATAGCTTAAAGTAAACTTGAACAAACCATTTTACAAGGATCTGTGCTGTTTAATCCCATCCCACCAATATTTAGCAAAACTCTGCAAGGCTGAGAGCTCCCTCCAGTCATTTCCTTGTGCAGCTGGGCTAGCCAGCCCCCATGAGCAGGGCCAAGCAATCACAGCCACTGCTCTGAGCTGCCTGGGGCACAAGCAAGGCAGAGCCTCAGCCCAGTTCTAGGGGCACTGGCACAAATGGAGAATTCTAAGTGTCAGCAGGAGTTATTGTTCAATGCTCTGTGGCTCCTCAGTGCAGAGATTTCCCTCACTCTCTTCCCAAACCTCCCTGTGGACTAGACAGAAAGGGAGCCATGGTCAGGAACCAGCTCAGAGCCACCCTGGGCTATTTGGGATTTTCCAGACAACCCAAGGTAACACTGCTTTTCTCCAAGCAGTTTCACATTCCAAAAGAATTGTACTTTTCCCTCTGTTTTTACGTGAAGTTCCTGGTGAGTGACAGTTACAGCAGTGACACAAGGCCCAATTCTGTAATTGAGAGAGTTCACAGCAAACTGAATTAATTTTTTCCCCAAATATCAGTGCCTAGCAGTGCCAAGACTCTAGCAGAGAGACCTGAATGGCTTCTTGATTCATCTCCAAGAGTAAATATCATTTTACTCTGCTTTCCTAGCCAAGAAATTGCATGACTTAAATATAAGCTTTAATTTCCACTTCTAAGAACATCAGTCTTGGAATGGCTCTGTAACCAAACACATCTGTCAAGTTCCTAGTCCTGATTTAAGCACAGAGCTACTCCAGCCTTATTTTCCAGTGAGTAAAGCTTACTTAGACCCATCTGAAAGTCTCTGAATGCAACTGCTGAAGACAAGGTTCATCAATCACTGCTACCCCTGTTAGCTCAACACCTGCCTACACAGATAAGGTAAAACCCTGATATCCTTCCAGAAGCACATCAGCATTAAAATATGTACCAAGACAGGCCCCAACACACCAAGTGCAAGAACCATTCCCAAATTAGGGCACAGAGAACAACTTTCTCTATTATTTTGCAACTTTGATTTGGCAGCTCATTAATGTTGCACAGTATCTATAGTAATTAAAAAAAAAAAAACCTCAACACAAAATCAAGAAGAGCTGCATATGGGGCAGGTTTAACTTGTGACAACACTGGCAAAACAATCAGAAATAAATGGCTAAAGGAGTGGAACCATTTTAGAGGGAATCATGGAATGGTTTGGGTTGGAAGAGACCTTAAAGCTCAGCTCATTCCAGCCCCTGCCTTGGGCAGGACACCTTCCACCAGAGCAGGCTGCTCAATAAAAACAGAGCACTGTAAAATAAAATGCATCTATAATGAAGATAAATATTAAGAAAAGCAAAAAAAAAAAAAAATTTGCTTATTGAAAAACAGTTCTGGAAGCCTAAAGAGTGCCTGCTGCCATTCCTGCAGGAATACAGTGCTCTGGTGTCAGACAAAAGTGGGAGAAGCTTCCCAGGAGCCAGGATGCTTTCCCTTGGTGCTAACGGAGGCAGGCAAGAGCAGGGATTTCTGAGTGTGTCTACACAGGACATGGATTCTCAAAAATGAAAACCTGACAAGTTCAACAGGAGACAGACTGAGCAGCCAGATGCAACAAGCCTTGCAAGAGACAGAGATTTCCTGCAGGAACTGGCTGGAGCAGCAGCTCTGGGTCTGCACAGCTCAGGTTACTCTGCCAGGCTGAGCAGACCCTGCAGCCCTGCCCCAAGGGATCCATCCCCCCTGGAGCAGGACCAGGCTGCTCCCAGGCCACTCCAGGCACTACAAACCTTCCAAATCAGTGATCATCATTTCCTGCTTGTTCTTCAGTTTGGCCAAGTTTTTGGCTTTTTCTTCTTCTTCAGCCAGCTGAGAAGAGCATTCAGCAATCCGATCCTCCATCAGCTTCTTCTCCTGGGGAGGAGAAAGGGGAGGAAAAACAACTTCAGCACAAGTTCAAATACAGGAATGCACAAAAGCCACAGAGGGCTGTCAGAGAGCACAAGACTCTGTTACAGATTTTGTTTCTAACACAGATTTCACTTCAAGTGATTGTCAGTATCAGGGATCAACTGCAATTGTTTGGAACCATGAACACTTATTTTCCAAGAGAGGCCTGGAATTCAGCACACAGCAGGCCTGGCTTTAGGGCAGCACTGGAAATCTGTTTGCAGAGAACAATGGCAGCTATAAACCATATTTCCAGCTCTAAGGTTTGGGAGGGTCATGAAACTGGGAAGAGTGCATGACAAACTCCCTCTGGAATGTCAGCCCAAACTCATCTCCAGTGTCTCAGCTTTGCCCTGGTCACAGCCCAAAGTGCTCAGGTGTCCCTGATCCTGTGACAGCAGCTTTGGGAGCTGTCCCTGGGCACCTCCACCCTGCACACTGCTCCCACCTTCAGAAATTTGGAATTTTGGTCCTCCAACAGCAGGATCTCCTCCTCCATCTTCTTGATCTTTGCTTCAGCTGTCACTTTTTCAAGCTGCAGCTTCTGCCGAGCTCCCTCCTCCTCATCAAGCTGTTCCTCCAGGTCCTGGGAAGAGAGACAAGAGCATCTGTGCATTTCCCAGGTTATGCAGGTGGTGACATTTAGGCTTTTTTAACTGAGTGACAAAGATGTGCTCTTTTGGAAAGCCTCTTGCCCCAACACACACTGACCCCACGTTTGCTTTGTTAGATTCATTTACAGGATCAATGATCTGGTAAGGAATTAAGGGCCATGGGACACACGTGGGATTTTTGATGCTCTCAATTCCAGCTTTGGCTGAAATGTGCTCTCTAGGAAACACACACTCACTGCCACAATTCCAACTGCAAGATAAAAAAATCTGTAATTAATGACAACCAACCAGATCAGGCTTTATGTCAGACTTCCCAGCACAGTGCACCTAAATGGGGCACGGGGTGGAGAAAAGCCAGGATCTGGGAAGAGATTACAGAGGAGACAGCTCTCCTTATTTCAATATCACAGCTGAGCCAGTTCAGTTACTGACACAAAGAGTTAAAAAGCAAGAATGCCCTGCGCTTCTGAGGCTTTAAATATAATTCTTTTAAATATGATTAACAGATATTTTTAAATTGCATCAAAAGCTGTGAGAAGTGGAGTTTATTTCCTCTCCAACTACTTTTAATATTTTTAAAGACAGGCAAGTTCTCAGCTACTCCCTTTTTCAGGGCCACCATTATTTAAAAGGAAGCATCTAAATAACCTGATTGTCAAAAAAAAAACTCTATCAAGTAACTTGGAGAAAATGACATTGCTTAGTGAAGTCCAATGAGTAAAATCCTTCATGATGCTCCCTGGATTTCAGTCCAGAAGGAACATTTCTCTCCCAAGTGACACCATGCCATCAGTCTGTCCCTCAGCCCTGTGCAGCCCTGCCTGGCTGCTGCCCTCTCAGAGCCCTTTGCTGCCTTTAGTGATCCCTCAGCACACACTGACAGGGCATCCTGGCTTTCCTTTCTCTCCTCACCTGCCTGAGACCACACAGAGCTCATCACACTCAACACAGGCAGAGGAGAGAAAAAAAAATATCATCTTATTCCACTCAGGAGCCAAATTCCTCTGTCCTGTAGAGATGCTGAGGGAGCTTCCCCATCCTACTTCTCCATCTCCAGTCACTGAGCACCATACCTGGATATGGCCCTGCATTTTCTTCTTCTCATTCTGCAATATTTGGTTTCTTTCCTCCTCCTCCTCAACCCTGGACTCCAGATCATGGAGAATTTCTTCCAACTCTTGCTTTTTGGCAGCCAAGCGAGCCCTCATCTCCTCAGCCTCTGCAAAGAGCTCTGTCTCAGCCTGGAGCTGCTCTGCAAGGATGTTCTTCTCCTCCAGAACCTGAAATACAAAAGGCAGTAAAGCTTTAAAAATGACACTTCAGAGACTCTCATGAGAGAGTGACAGCCACAAAGGCACTTAAAGGCCACGTTCTGCTGCACTTCCTGCCTCCCATGCCCACATCCCAAACCAGGGACCTCCAGAAGAGGCTTCAGCAGCAGTCCAGAGGACACCAGAGGACATCTGCTCCCTGCAGAGTGGCAGAGCAGTGCCATGGGCTGATCCTGGCACTTCTGGCCAGTCCCAGTGCCCATCCCTGAGGATGCCACTTGTCACTGGACGTGGAGGCTCTGACTGCCACCCCTGGAGTGCCCCACCCATGAAGTCCACGTCTCTCCAGGATGCCCACGGGACACAGCCAAAGGCACAAGTGCAGGGAGGTGACACTGAAACTGCTCTTCCTTCATTCACCACATTTCTGCCATCACAGAAAGCCACCAGATCTGCAGAGCTGTCCCAGGTGCTTGCCCAGCCCAGGCACAGAATGAAGCTGCCACTGAATTTCTCCTGTAAACCAGGAGAGGCCACACAATCAGGTTGTGTTTTGTTAACGTGCTTCTGCCTCCCTGCAGGAGCAGCTCTTGCTGTATCTTCCTATTCCACATTCCAGCAGAGGGGGAATCAGCTCACCTGATCCTCTTTTGCTCCCTCATGGAGCCCTCTGTGCTCTGTCCATTGTGCCCTCATGGGACAGAGCACAATCCATGTCCTGCATACCAAAAGCTGATCTTGGACACAAACCTGTTGATGTTTCCTTTCCATTTCCTCAAGTTCTGCCTCCACTTTTGTCTGTTTTTCTTTCACCTTCATCAGCTCCTCGTCCTTGGCTTGAAGCTCTTCTTCCTGACGAGTGACCTGGAGAAGAGGCTTCACCTGCAAAGGTTCCAAATGAAAATGTGAGACCCTGCACTCACCTATTTACAGGTGAATGAAACAGAAAAGAACAGAAGGAACCTTGGTGAAGACTCTCCACCACTGCCAGTGCCTCAGCTTCAAATATGCAGCACAATTCCTCTGCAGGATTTTCAGTGCACTCAGCTGCTGCTGCTTCTTTGCAAAGGCCCTGAAGACAGCAAGAAAAAGTTAAATAAATAAATGTGTTAAATACAGCTGAGCATCATTTAATTTTTAGGTTACCCAACCCCACAACACTTACAGACCATAAATAGCCTTATTGATAAGTTTCAGTAACTACACTGAATTTGTGAGTTCTTGCTCCTGTAGAGTCAGAGCAAGAGCTGCATTCACCATTTCCAATAATTAAGAATGCAGTTTGCTCTGACTCTCAACAGGCTGTTTTTCTTAAAAAGACAGAATCAGGATGCATTAGCTACTTTAATTTTTAAAAAGCAGCTTTCCAAAGTACTTCCAGGAACCTCCAGTGGGACAGGAGGAGAGACAAAGGAATTTGCAGCCACTGAGAAGGGCTGTGTGTGCCACAAAGGCAAGAGCAGGGAAAGGAGATATTGTTAAGGAATGAAGGTGCAAATTCTCCCCAGGCAAAAATCCACTTAATACCCAGGACACAATTACAGTTCCTCAGGCAACACCCTCAGAAAATCTCTCCTGAGATTCAAGTTTTAAAGCACAGCTCCCTGTCAGAGGGGCTTGAGAGACCCAAAGGAAGATGCAGTCCCAAGAGCACGCTCACTTCCTGGCCAGGTATCCCCTGCACACTGCCTGGAAGAAGATGATGATGTCTGTGATCTTCAGATCCCGCTCTTCCTCCAGGTGTGCCAGGACTCCAGCTCGGAAGAAGATCTTGCTCTGTCCAATTCTGTACAAGTTGGGGTCCAGCTCCAAGGCCCTGATCTGAACAGACAGGCAAGGGCGTTGTAGTTACACCAAGAGAAGGACAATTCAATGTTCTGACAATATTTAGCTATGAACACTTACCATACGCTCACAGGCCTGCTTACCATCCATGAAACCTTTGGGAATTGCATTGGGAGTGAGGATCTCGTACCTCAAAGGCAAATGAAAAAACACCTTTACATTCAGCAGGTAGCAATGTGATTTACAGGATAAACCTGTAGCACAAACTACAGTGACCAAGTCACAGTGAGGGAATTTCCCCAGGAAGCTTTTCCAGCAGCCAATTTTGGATTGTTTCCCCTTGCCTACTGCCTTTAGAATGAACTGCAGCAGTTAAACACATGAAGGTCAAGGCCTCACAATCAGGTTTTGATTTTCTTTGAGCTGGGCTAGGGGAGGAGGGAGGAGTGTGGGGTCTTCAATGATTTAACAAGGAACTTTAGCTCCTAAGAACTCAGAAGGCTGCTGCTGCTGGTGTTACCTCTGCCTGAATTCCTGGAACACGATCCTGTTGGGGAATCCCTGCCGACAAATCCTTATTCCTTCCAAAACCCCGTTGCACCGGAGCTGGTCTAGAACCAGATGTGGGTCCAGTTTTCCAGCCTGGACGAAACAAAACGAAACAAAACAAAACAAAAAACAAAACAAGGATGATTTTAACCGGTGTTAGTGGCAAACTGTGCTGTCAGTGTCTCAGGCCAGAAGCCAGCTGGGTGGGTCAGGGGACGTGCAGGGATTCCGGGCTCCGTGTGACAACCGTGCCAGCCAAACGCGACTGGAGGAGGAAAGCCCAGGCAGGCTGCAGCACTGAGCGCAGGTGAAGAGCAATGAGAAGGAGCAGGAGGAGTGGCTGGCAGCCCCTACCCTCTTCTCGTGGTTGGGGATGATGCAGCGCACGAAGTTGGGGTTGGTGTTGCGGAGCGTGGCCATCAGCTTGGTGAGGGACTCCTTGTAGAGCTGGCCCACGGTGCGGAACATGCCCTTCTTGGTCTTGTAGGCAGAGCCAAAGGCTGTCTCGGTGATGCCGGTCACCTGGTCCAGCCCCACGATGCGATCCACTGCGGGGGACAAGAGGCAAGGGCTGAGTGGCCCCCGGGGCTGGCAGGGTGGCCGGTGGCACGGCAGCGGCAGCGGAAGCTCGGGGACAGCGCCGGCGGGGCCAGGCAGCGCAGCGGGACCGCGACACTGTGCACAAGCTCGGGGGCCAAAAGCCACAAACTCATCCAGTGCAAGAGTGTGTAGCTTCAGGAGGTACAGGCTGAAACATCCAGCTCTTTACTTGCAGTTCTACATGACCAGGAAAGCCGTTTTCTGCGTTTAAATCAACTTCACGGAGGTGTAAATCCCAGCGTGCAGGCAGCTCTCTGAGTTCTTACAGTGCACAGCGTTTCTGGAATTACACATCTGTGCATGGAAAGTCACTTATGACAATGAGACAGATTAAACCTGACTTTAGTTCATGTTTTAATAGAAATTTGCAGAAGGGTTGGAAATAGTGTTATTTCTGTGACAAGAGGAGGAAAAGTATCTGCCAGACTCGTGCTCAGCTGCTATTTGAAGACTTCTTCCCATTTTAAAATACACCTGCAAAGACCTCCCTACCCGAAAGACAAGTTTCAGCCCAGGAAAACTCCACACCAAAGCACTTCCAAGCTGCCATAAAGCATCACAAGAGAGATTTGCCTTTGGTTTTTTTGAACATTTTGGGTAAGGATCTCAAGGGTTTGTTTTTCAGAAGCACAATCAGAAATGTGAGTGCCATTATGAAAACCTTGAAGGTGATTCCATGTGCATGTCAAGGATTGTGTTACCAGTTCACTCAAAGATGCTCAGGTGGTTTAACACCTCAATAATTACAGCTGGTGCTTCTTAGGACTGAGCAAATCCCAACATTGGTGGGTTCTCCATGAAATCCAAGCTGGGCAGCCAAAAACAAGGAACTATTTGTAGGCTACAGCTTCCATTTTGTCACGTTATCTTCAAATTCATTTAAACCAAAGCAGAGGGAATTATGCTTTGCTACCAGAATTATCTGACAAATAAGGGACACTATTTAACTTCTTCATAATATTCAACTGGTCAAAGGTCTATTAAAAAAAAAAAAAGGGAAATTAAAAGCAGAGAAAAACAGGGCAGCAAATTTGAATAATAAGTTGTAACTCTTGTGTGTAGAGCAGAGCCTAGATCCTCCACAGGGTTTTGAACACAAGAATCAAACTCCTTAAAGTTGGAGAAATAAGTAGGTGGTAAGGTGTCTATAAGGTCACATCCCAAATATCTGTTTTGAAGCAGAATTCAGTCCCAAATCAGAGACGGGATAGAGACTACAGGGAGTCAGTTTTATAGAGAATTAAATGTTTGTCAGTATTGGAAACTTGCACCCACAGGCCCCACTAAGGACTGCAACCACTCAGCTTTTTTTCACCGTGTACTTCCTAAATTTAGCAAACAGATCTGGTCCTGCAGAGTTTTGTGTTGCTCCCCTCTGTGCTCCAGCTCTAGGAGGGTGATTTATATTTCAAACAGGATGACTGGAGTTAAATGTAAGCTCTGCCTATAGGTTTAAAGCATGAACTGCATGAGTGGACCATCACCCCTGGCTGGAGGCCCTGGATCAAAGCTCTGCAGGAATTCCTTTAGGAACACCCCTGCTTTCCTCAGGGATGGGATGTATCAGGAGTGGTGAAAGATAAACCCAAAATCTGAGGGCACAACCTTCCCATCCATCTGTTTCTAAACTTGGGGAGAGGAATCCAAGAAGGATGAGGAAGATGACCTAAATATCTCAAGTGTCTTCAAAGACATTCCAAGTGCATTTCCTGATTTCTCAATACCCCAAAAAACATCTGCAGCTTATACAAATATTAAAATTAATAGGCTTTTAAATAAAAGAACAATTCCAACAAGGCTGGGAGAAGTTTATTTCACCTTCTAGCCCCAATAAAACTGCAGCACTCATCCTGATACTTCAAAACATTCTTGAGCTCTCCTCCCAAAAGGACACAGCCACGTCCTAAAACATCCCAGAGCTTTGTCAATGTTGGACTGCAGAAAGAAGCTTGATAGTGTTTCCAAAGCTTTTGCATTCTCTCAAATGCTTGCAGCTACCAGAATTGTCACTTAGAGGCAATTCTACATCTCCTCATGGAACCAGGAAGCAACAAACCTTTTCATCTGCAACGCAAAACTGGAGATGCTTTGTGTGTGTGCAGCAGCAGCTGGACAGGAATGCACTGGGGGCCCCGGGGGGGCTGGAGGGGGGGGTTCACCTAAATTCAGCATGAAATGAGAAGTTCATGCAAGCCTACGAGCAAAAATGGTTCTCCTGGAGGTACAACAGCCCTGCCTTTAGTAGGCCTACTGTTTTATATCCATTCACCTGGTGGCTCATGAAGACCAGAAATATTGTCATAGAAACAGGCTCTCTGAATATTCTGAATCTCTAAGGCAGAGAAACAGCAGAAACAGAAAGACAGAAGAGCAGATACACAAGACACTTGAGTTAGTAAAAACAACAGGTTCATCAATTGCAAACACACTTCACTGTGCTACAAACGCAGTTAGGCCACAACATATCCCATGCACATTTCAATGGTCTGTGGGAACAGGGTTTGAGGATTTGGACCATAACACAATTGCTCTGTGTGTGTCCTCCAAGGGAAAGGGGCAGATCCCCAATCAAAAAGTTCTTTACAGATTCATTAAAGCTGCTCTCTGTGGCTGCCCAAAGAGGGAAACTCAGCATTAACCTCCAGCACCACCTCAATCACAAGCTTTATTTCCTCCTCAAGTAACAAACTACAGGGTTTGCATCTTCTCACATGGAAATATACTCTAATCAGTAGACTGTGATGTTAAAAAGCAGAATAGACAAGTCCCTGCTAAGTATTTATGTGGCTATTTCTGCTTTTTGGAGTCCTTTGGTGCAAGTACTGATAAAGACTTTCAGGTGACGGGCAGGTAACCTGGCAGAGCAGCACTTCAAAGAGGATTTGATTTGAATGTGCAATATCTCAGCACTGCTACAGCTGTTACTGCAATTCATTTTAGGAGATGTGCATTTCCAGAGTAGCACCCACCACTGCACAGGGAGTAACTGTGCTGGTGCTCACAGAGACAATGTTTACAGCGTTTTACCAACAGCAAGAACCACCCCAGCTGCTCACACTCAGGACTCCACTGCAGCAAGTCCCAACCAAGAGTTTTGGACAAGATTCCACATGAAACTGGACACAGAGAAACAAGTAATAAGTGAATATCAGTTCAGTAATGAACATGAGAAGCAGCTACTCAGAAATGGTACATGTGCAAGGTGCAACTCAGCCTCCTTGGTGTACTTTGGGCACTAAGTAAGAGAGAAAATGCTGTAGGTATTTACAATGGAGAAGTGGAGGGTGAGGAAGGAACAGGCATTAAAAAAAAAAAAAAAAAAAAAAAAACAAGCAACTCATCCAGCAAGGTGAAATGACCAACAATCTGTGCTCAGAGCTCTCTTACCATCCTTCCAAAGCTCAGCCACGAATTTGTCTGAGGACTGGTGCAGGAGCGTGGCCACGTTGTCGTTCAGGGGGTCCATGTTCTTCATCAGCCACTCATCTGCCTTGTAGTCCACCTGCAGGGCAGCCAAGAGCAAAACCAGCTGCAGGTTTCTATTTCTCAGCATCAGACATCAGAGGTGCTTTCCCCTCACTGTCAATGCTCAGAATCACAAAGGCTGGAAAAGGCCTCCAAGCTCAGACCCAGCCCTGCCAGCCCTGGGTGCTCACATTTGCTTGCTGAGCCTCCTTAGGACAGCTCAAAGTGCCACAAGTTTGTTATGCTTTTGAAAGAGTAAACAGGAGCTTTCTTCAAAATTCAGCAATCTGACTTCTTCCTTACTGACAGCTGGCTGCTTATTTGCTGCCCAGTTTCTTGTCAAAATAAGGTTTCACTGTGAAGATGTAAAACCAGCTCTAGGATAGACACCAGCTACTTTATCTAAATTACTGGAGAGCAAATTAAGGATGTGCTGCAGCATGATTTTTGAAAATTTCTCTAGAGTATTTACATTTAAACACTTGGTTCTACACAGAAAACAAAGTTCTTATCTTTAAAGGGCCAAACCTGTGGTTTCCAAATAAACCCCAGCTCAGCAGCAAAAAATCATTGATACCAACCTGGGCTTCATCCCAACACAGGGAGCCCTAAAATTCCCTAAGTCCAACAAAATCTCTGTAGACCAGCATGGCTCTGCTTCAACCAAGGCAAAAATTGTCTAATTTTGCATCCAGGCTTTGGAAGGAAAGCAGAGTACTCTCCCCAAACCAACCTTTCCAAACAAGAATTGAATGTGGAGCCCTTACCTTCCCTGCATAGTGAATAATGCAGAAGTCTGCTTTGTCCTTTAGTTGTCTTGGCTTTTGGAACTTGGAATGAGTTCCTTGCTCTTGGACCAATTTCTCCACAAATGTCTTGTCAGTAGCTTTAGGGAACCAGCATTCTTCATCCAGCAATGCCAACACACCAGGGGGATTTGCCTGAAAAGCAGTTTGAGAATGTGTTCATGTTTATATATATATATATGTGTGTGTGTGTATTTCAAAGTTTAATATTTCCAGTGCACCACTGAACACCACAATTAGTCCAAAATGCTTCAAGCCTAATTTCAGCTAAAACAAGCTGTGGGGGAGTCCAGGTCAAGATTAAGGCAGATTCAAACAAAGTCATTGCCATGTCCATGGGGACACCACTGAGCTGGTCCAGTGCTGACCAGAGCCTTGCTTTGTAAGGGTTTATACTTAAAAGGTTCTGAGGGGATGCAGAGTTCACCCATTTGGTGAGGGATGTCTCAGTGTACCTGGCATCACACTTACAGAACAGCTGAGAGGGTACTGAGGTTTGCTTTTAAATTAATAAATAACTTGAGGTGTTTTAGGTTGTTCACCTAAACATGTGCACACTGAGGGCAGCCACACTTGTCCCCAAGGAGGAGATTTGACCTTCCAAGGAGGCAGAACTTTCTCAGTTCCACGCACACAGTGCAGACTTTTGATAACTGAAACAAGATTTCCCTTCTGTCACAGGAAAACAGGAATGCAGCTTTTCTGCTGGTCAGGATGCACAGCAGCACTGGGAGCTCACCTGCACCCCAGCATACACAGAGACAGGGAGGGAGGAGGACCTGCAGTGGCCCAGGTTTCATGTAAAAGGTTCTGAGATGGAAAGAACAAACTTTCAGGAGTCTCTGCTCTCCCCAGCTGCTCCTCCTGCTCTTCAGCTCCCATAAATCGAGCAGCCAGAGGGGGAGGTTAAAAACCACAGTGACTAAAACCACTTTTAAGATCCTGTTTTCCTATTTGCAAGGCAATTTTCTGAGGGGAAACTCTACTCTACACGAAGTTTCAGGAATTTTGCTATTTTGCTTCCTTCCAATGAAGGAAGTCTACCACAAGTCTTGGAAAAAACTTTCTACCTGAGTCCCAAAGCTCCTACACCACAATGGCACAGTTTAATGACACTGACAGGATTAATGACTTCATTAGTACCAGGGAAAAAGGCATAAAAATAGCAGCTTCATATCTTGAGCTCAGTGTTTTACACTGACATAAGGGCAGAATCCCCTCTGGATAAATCCTTTTATTAACAATACACGGTATTTTAGAGTTGAACTTCAGCATTCCAGTTAATTCCCTTTTAATGACAGCTCCACAAGAAATGTCTGATTTGCAGGCAGCAAAAGCCACAGTCAGCACTCCAAGCTCTCCTCCTCAGAGCATTATTCATGTGCAAACTTACAGGTCTTTCAATTAAGTCAATGCAAGGCTGCAGATCCAGGCCAAAATCAATGAAGTTCCACTCGATCCCCTCTCGCTGATATTCCTCTTGCTCCAGGATAAACATGGTGTGGTTGAATAACTGCTGCAGCTTCTCGTTGGTGTAGTTAATGCAGAGCTGCTCAAAGGAGTTCAGCTACGAGAATAACATCAGTGTTCAAGAATGAGTCAGTGACAAGACACCACAGATCTGGGAGTCAAAAATTTGACTTTATAAGGAAATTCTCCAAAACTTTGCAAAGTTCGAGTAGAACGTAAAGAAAACTGGAAAGCGATCCTGCAAATCTCCATTACATAAATTATAGTGGGAACAACTATCACACATAAAAGAAGGATTAAAGATTAAATTATGACTTTTTGGCACTGTCAAAAGCCTTTGTACACCCCAAACCAAGCCCTCGTGTAACCTGGGACCACGCTGCCTTCAGTGCCTCTGCAGCGTGTCCTGAGCCCACCGAAACAGGGAAAAGGAAAACCCGAGCAGGGATATTTCCAGGTACCTCGAAGATCTCAAAGCCAGCAATATCCAGGATGCCAATGAAAGAGGCTCCCTGGCGTTTGGTCCTGTCCAAGGCTTTGTTGATGCGGTGCACGAGCCAGCGGAAGAGGCGCTCGTAGGTGGCCTTTGCCAAAGCCTCCACTGCAAAGTCCGCCTGAAAACCCAAACAGGAACATTTATTTACCCTGGAAGAGCCATCAAAAGGACACAGACATGCATGTTATCACAAATAACTCAGTAAAGGAAGAAGCTGGATGGAGTTAATACCAGTGAGGAATGAAAACAAGCAGTAGGAACAGTTTGGAGTTCGATCAATGTTAAGAAAAATTTCTTTCTAAACTGTTCCACAAAAACAAAAGGTTTCCAAGTATTTGATAGTGTCACAACATGAAAGGATGAAACCAAGAGAAAGTCAAGGAAAGGGAAAGGTTTCTTCTATTCTACAAGTGATTTTTACCATATAAGAACATTTCATAAAGACAGTAAAGCTTTAACAGAGCAGCAAACACTCAAAGGCAATTTTCTTTGTTAGGAGCTAATGAGGATGAGGCAGCTTCCCTCGGTCTTTAAAGCACCTTTTAAAGCTCACCTGCTCTTTGGTCTGGGCTTTCTGGACGTAGTCCCTGCCCACTTTGATGCGGGGGGTGAGGATGGCGCGGGTGAACTCCATGACGTTCATTCCCAGCAGGTGGCAGAGCTTCTGTGCGACTGCGAGGGACAGAGGGACACGGGGACAGGGGGACACGGGGAGGGAGCACTGAGACCCTGCCCCGACACCTGGGAGCAGCTCCTCACCAGCAGCTGGCATCTCAAGAGCTGCACCAGTGCCCGGGACAGTGCTGTGTGTGTCCCCAGGGCTGGCAGAGCTCTCCAGAGGGACACAGCTGGATGTCCCCGGGGAGCTGGAATTCATCATGGGGCAGCTCATTAACAGCTCGGGTACGAGGGCTCATTTAGCTGCTTTAAAAGGGGACACATCCCTTTTCTCACCCCCGGGGCAGCATGGGGACATCACACATCAAATCCATCATCCCAAAGGTGCCTTAAAATCTCAGGGCAGGCAGCAGTGCCAGCACAAAGCAGGGATGTGCCACCCTGTCCAGGGAGCTGAGCACTCCCCAGCCCTGGCAGTGCCCAGGCCAGGCTGGACAGGGCTTGGAGCAGCCTGGGACAGTGGGAGGTGTCCCTGCCACGGCAGGGGGCTGGAATGGGATAATCTTGAACCCAAACCAGACTGGGGTTCCAAGGATTTTACACAGAACAACACCACAGGCAGCACAGTGCACTTCAGCAGCAGAACCCTCCTGATGTCATTTCATCTTTTAAATAGTGCATTACCCACTCCTGCTGCAGCAGTCCCTTCCCCTGAACACGAGGCCCAGGAGCTTGGGTGGTTGTGATTCCACACTTCTAAAAATGACACTGACACTGAAGGTATTTTTAGGTGCAGGGAAGTGTTGCCCTTTAGCAGGAAGCTCTCCACACCACCCAGTAAGTACTTGGCCCCTTATCTTTATCATCTGATAGTTTCTTTTGCTGTCAAAATGAAAATAAAAGGTGTTTTTTCAAATCAGCATTGGAAAACAGATGTTCATACCAATACATGAGAGTTTCTGCTGCATTATTTCTTTCTTTACTATTAAAAAAAAAACTATTATTGCTCTTTAATGCTGAGATTCTGGCCATATGCTCACGAGAAGGGTTCATGACCTGACACACAACCAGTGAAATCAGGGCAGTGTCCCAAACTGAGCACTCCTTCACTGGAGCTGCCAACAGGAGCATTTCTGGGCTCTGAGTATACAAATATGCACCAGCACATCAGATAAAACTCACAACCTCAGGGGCCAAGTAGGAAGTGCTCTCAGGACCTTTAAAACAAACAAACAAATAAAACAAGAACTTGAAAATATTAAGTTACTGTAAAGGATTTTGCAGTGCAAGGAAGGAGGGTCCCAGAGTACCCCAAACACCACACTCAGCTCCTTGCATAAACCAGGGACGTGGAATTTATTGTCCCAGTCTTTCCAGTCAGTAACAAACTGTGCTTCAGGTGAGAATAATACCAAAAAAGCACAGCAGGTGTGATCCTAACCACCACATGAGGCTGCAGCCAGCCCTTCTGAGCTGCCCCTGAGGAAAATGATCCCACTCCCAAGTGCAAACTGTCACATCTAAGGGCAGGACTGGGTCACCCTACCTCAGCTGGATCCATCCTGCACTTTAAAATAAGCATCCTTCATCTGAGGATCACAGGATGGTTTGTGGTGGAAGGGCCCTTAAATATCACCCAGTTCCACGCCCAGCCACGGGCAGGGGCACCTCATTTGTTTGTAATGAGAAAGGACCATCTAAAAGCTGTGACTGGAGAAAACCCTGCCTGTCCTGACCCGTGTTTGATTACTGCTGGGGTTTGGAGAGGAAATTCTGAATTAATTATAAAGCCAAGATAGCGAGGAGCTCCTGTCAGAGGTGAACATGAACTTTATGAGATTGCTTTGAACTTCTGCCCTCTCAGCTGAAAGGGCCCTTCCCAGTCTGGTGAGCATGAAATGATTCTCCAGGTACAGCTTCTGCATCCTCCTAAGGCACAAAGGCTCTGTGGCTGCTCTCATATCTCTACTTGAACCCAGGATTTGTTTATCTGCATTTCCCATCTCTAGGGGAGGATTTGCTTCCCATGTTCTTTGAATGGGTTCCCATCTCCAGTGCCCACACAAACTCCTTCCCATGGCCAGAGCCAGCACCTGGCCTGCTCACACCCAGCTCAGCCTCTGAACAAGGGGAGACCCTGATTTCCCCAGAGGATGCAGGGAAACCCCTCACAATGAGATGTGACAAGAAAGAGAGATCACTTACACTCAATTTCTTCAGAAATGAAATTATACCAAATTCTTAAATACAAGAGGATAAAAAATATGCTTCAATTGTGATCTGAGCTTTTCATCCTTTTGGCTTTGGAAGTCAGAATTTTGTATCTAGCACTATAAACATCAAAAGTATCAATACATTTACAGGCAGTGTTGTAATTCAGAATTGATGTCTAAAAACCAATGGTAATGCAACTGAAGTCAAGACAGCCAGGAAGCATCTCTATCTTTCCACATGGACAAATGACCCAGGTGGGTTCTCTAAACCAGCAGGAAAAGCCAAAAAAAGTTAACCCCTCACCCATCTCAGTGCAACACAGAAAGGGCCAAAAGCCAGGTCAGTAACTACTGACCTTCAACCCCACCTGGGCAGCAGCCACTGCCCTCAGAAAGGACAATTTTGGGCACTGCAAGTGACCCAGGTGCTCAGGAATTTGGGACAGTTGCAGAATGAGGCCAGACAAGAACCTGAGCTGTCCATGAGCAGCAGCTCCTGGGAATGGTGGTTCCCACTGCCCTTCCACTGAGGCCAGCTCTCAAACTGTCATTCATGAGAACATTTCAAAGGCTGCCACTGTATCCTTCAATAAAAACCTCAAATGTGCCTCTCAGCACTCTCAGCAGCTTTTTTTTTTTGGGTGGGGGAAGAGATACATCCTTCAAAATGCTGATTGCATTGCTGGCACTGATAAATTCAGTGTCAGCCCCACTGCCAGGACACTCCAGAAATCAGCCTGCTCTAAATGCAGCATTCCTGTCTTCAGCCACTGCACCATGGAAGTTGTGCTTGGCTCCAGGGCTCTTATCATTGGCAACAAAACTGCTCTCAGCAACCAAAGAAAACAAACTGATTTAAGCATGAACTTCTTCCTAAGGCTTAAGTCTTTGGAGAGAGCAATAAACAAGATTACAACCAAAATACTTGTCCAAAGCTTAGCAGCAATGCAAACAGCATAAATTCCCTGATGGACACTTGCATTTGTCTGCAGCAGGAGATGGAATTTAGGAATTGCCTGTTGGTGCCATCAGCCCAGCCTGGCCTCATTTTGGCCCAGAGCACTCCCAAGGATGCTCAGCACTGCTCTGAGCTTGGCAAGATGTGCACTGCACAAAGGCCAAGGACACGCTCCAGACATGGGAACTCACCAGTGTTCTCTGGCATGGAGGCCTGATCTGTGTTCCTCTCCTTCTTGAAGGAAATGTTTCCAAACTGCAGCACTGAGGACACCACTTTCAGCATTGCTGTGATAACAAGAGACATGTGCATCAGTTTCATGGCACAGGGCTCAGCTGAACAAATTCTTCTCCTGTTTCTTGTGTCACTTTCCTTCCAGATTCCGAGGAGAAGTTCAGGGAGGAAATACAGTTTGTACTGTGCTTTTTGGACAAATGGCTTGAATTCAACTCCAGTTGGAGTTAAGCAAACATTTTCTTCAGGCTGTCAAAGACACTGAGGCAACATTAAATTTGGTGACATTCAACTAGCAGAGTGTGTGTGTGTAAGAGGGAAAAGGACACTCTGAAAATCCCAGAGGCTCTGTAACTTACACAAGATCTCATCGTGTGAAAAGCCCATGATATGCATGGCTTCCATTGTCTCCTGGAAGTTGTCCTTGTCTTGTTGCCCAGGGATGGGGATGTAGCCATTAGATAAAAATCTGTAATTGTTAAATCCTTCGAGCAGCAGGTCAGCTGTGTTGGGGGGAAGGGAAAGAGACAGAAAAATAAGCTCAGAAATGCTGTTCACACCCACCCGTGCTCTGTTCTCACTCAATTCCCCAGCTCTGCTTTAGGAAATCAGTTCCTCAGAAATGGCCACAAGCCAGGACAGCAGCTTCTGAAACCCTAAAAATACAAGTGCACCTCCCAAGCTGAGGCCAGACTCAGACTCTCTCCCTGCAGCAACCTCCATGAGCTCTTCAATGCATTAAACCAGCCCACAGAACACTACCCAGGTCCAGCACCATCTCAAATCCTCATCTGGAATATCCTAAAAGGAAATCTCTGCTGAAATGTAACAGAAATGGAGGTGGGGACTGATGATCCATCGAGGATGCTGAGCACCAGCTTATCTCCTACAGGAGGAGTGCACCAATTCTCTGAAGTCTGTATCTTTATGAGCTTCACTTATCACAACCCACCAGGAATTCCCAAGGAGGGAAAAAAAAACCCAGACAGAGTTGAGATAACCACCCCAGCACTGCAATGGCTTGAAGAAAGCCCCGGGGTTTCATTAGGTGGGGGTTAAATTTCTCTGTAGGCTGGAGGAGATGGGGCTGCCTGTTTTCAGATGGGAACTCTGCAGCTCCAATCCAGGGATTCCCAGCCAGAGCCTGCCCAAACTGGGCTTTGGCAGGGAGGAGACAAGGGCTTGGAATGCCCATTGGAGTGGCTGCCCAGCACATCTGATAAAACACAGCAGCGATTTCAGGGCAGAGCTACCCGGCCTCTCCTTTTAAAACTCATCATCCACGACCAAAGAACAACTCCAACCCACCCTGCACCCCTGAAACAACAAATGCAGCCCCCAGCAGGTTTCAAATGGACATTGCCAGCTTACACTTGAGGTGCTCTCCTGCTCCAGCCAGGAGCTGGTAGAAGATGTGGAACGTGCGCTCGTCCTTGGCCTGGCGGACGGCTCGAGACTTCTCCAGCAAGTCTGGGATCACCTGGAGTCAAGGCTCACCTGCAATGCTTGCTTCAAAACACACAGAGAGCTCCAAAGCAGGCTGTGCAATCGCTCTGAGACCAGAGAGAATTTTAGGAGCAATGCCCAGAGCAGCTGGGGCTGCCCCTGACTCCCTGGCAGTGCCCAAGGCCAGGCTGGATGAGGTTTGGAGCAGCCTGGGACAGTGGGAAGTGTCCCTGCCATGCCAGGGGGGACACTGAGGTCCCTTCCACCCCAAACCAGCCTGGGATTCTGTGGCTGGACTAGCTCCAACATGGACTTTTTGTGACTAAGTAAGAGATTTCCAGCTGAGACAGGTAGAAGCCCACTGTTCATTGCAGCAAACTCTTGACATTTCTCCACTCCCATCCCAGGCTGTTTTCCCTGCATTCCCTGCAGCCACCACTGTCTGCCATGGATCAGCTGCACTTCTGGTGAGGGGCAGCTCCCATCCTTCTCCATCACTTCTACTGAGGTCAGAGCTGAACTCTTAATCCCAAAAAGGCAGCAGCTGCTGAACTCAGAAGTCCTTTATCATCCTTTGTCATTCCTTCCAAGCATTGCACTTTTCCATAACAATCCACACTGCCTTTAAACAGCTCCCAAATTCAATTTCTGCAGCAGGTAGTGCCTGATTAGCTGCCATGAGCTGTAATCTTATTTAATTTTTTTACTTCTTGAGATCCCATATTGTAAAGCAAATGTAGGACAGGGATTTGTAATGACAGTGGCAAGGATGAGTTCCTGTGATGAAGAAGAAATTCTCCAAGAGTTAAATCCTCCTGTTTTCACAAAGCTCTGGGCAAAACAATTCATCTGGACTTTCCTAAAGGCTGCCTTCATTCCTGTGCTATGGTGAATGAAAAAAAAAACCAAAACACTTATCATTGCAGCATATTTTGAATAACTATAGATCTTTCCCAGCCTTATTGGGAAATCACATTTTCTGACAATTCCAAACATTTAATGTTCAAATCAAGCGGTTTCAAAACACAGGAACCAAATGGAAACTTAACTACAGCATTGTTTATGATCAATGTTCACTTAATGTTGTTTACCAAGACTCTCAACTTCATCCTTTCATGACCACTCCACTGCTGTTCTCCCAGAAAACTCAAAATTGCACAATACATTTTTAGCACAGAGAAAACAACTTCAGGGAAGGGCTTTCAGTGCCAGTATTTTTACTTGGTTTTACACTCATAAATAAGAACAACTCTTGGAGCTAAAAGGGAATTCTCTTTGGTATTAATTATAATTAATTAAGTATAATAGAAGGCCTTGTGTTAGTGAACCCAGAAGAGCTGAGCTCTGTCCTGGATCAGGAGCATCCCTCTCCAGGCAGGGGCTGCTCCTGGCACCACACAGAGGCTCAGGAAGGGATTTTCAGAAATGTTCCCAGAGCAAGCACATTTTACATGGTTTCCCTTTCCTGGGTTTAGGGCCAGTCTGAAAACCCTGCAGGTTTCAGAGAGTGGAATTTGGGAGTTTAGGATTTCTGAGCAAATGGAAGCTGCTGAATCTGTGATATTTGAGCAGTTATTTTGAAACAAAGGGAGAGATGGATGCTGGCAAAGGAATGTCCAAGTGTGGCAACCTTTCACTGCATTCCAGTGAATTCTAGGGTTAAAAGCAAAACAAAGCAGGGAAGCTGCATTTTGCAAGGATGTGGCAGGAAAAAGGATACAGGTCTCAATGTTGGCCCCAACAATGTAACCAGTGACATCGAAGTTAATCCTGATGAATTTGCCCTGCAAAGAAAAGAAGAGTTTTTCATAATTACTTTTTTTTTTTTAATTAAGTCAATGCTGGCCACACCAAACACAATCCAAATGCATTCATGGATCCAGGATTTCCCAAGCTCAGAGGAAACCTTTCCCCTTCCACGGGCTCAGCCATCACTCCAATGGAGCACACTCCAAAGACTGGGGAACTCCCAGTGCAGACTGATTTGGAATCCAAACTCCTCTGAACGTGACACTCAGTTTTCCCTGGGCAAACCCTCTGGCTGAGGTGGGAAGCAATGCTGACATTCCAGGTGTGCACATTCCTGTAGCATTTTCTGCTGCCTGAAGGGGCTTCAGCTCCTGACTCTCAGGTGCTGCCTGGCCCAAAAGATTTCTCCTTCCTTTTCCAAAAGGCCTCCGTGGCCTCTCTCCAGCTCAGCTAAGGGCTGAATTCTGTTGACACCATCACAGCACTGAGCTTTGGGAAAGCCATATCAGAGGGAAGCACTCAGTGCTGCCACATAAATCCAGCAAGCCCCCTCTCCTGTCCAATACAAACCAGAGATTGATCCCCTGGAACACCAGAGAACTGCCTTTGGTAGAAGAAAAAAAGGGGGAAAAATAAAAATTAGCCACTGGGCTTCTCTGAGTCTTCCCTGGGTTACCAGGAGCAGGGAAGGCTGTCAAACCTGCATGGCTGAACACCAGCACCTCTCACTTCGTGGGAGGACAGGGATTTTTAAAGTCAGGTTTTAAAATGGCTGTTAAAGATGATTTCTTTTTTTTTTCTGCATGAGATGAGACCATCTGGAATGAATTATATTGCTCCTTTATGAAAACAGAGCTGGAGCCATCAGAGTGATTATGTTCATGATGGCAATGCAGAGCTCAAAATAACACAAACCAGATGCTAACATCTTTTAGGGAAAGAAGTATTCTCATTAAATTAGTACAGTCTCTGATGGATCCAAGACAGGTAACAAAGTAGAGCCATTGTGCACTGAAACCTGTTGATGTTATAAATCCTGTACCCAGCTTCTATAAGCATCAGGAAACATTATAAATAACAGGGCTGTAAAATTTAAAAAGCTGAATTTCCACAAAACTCTGCTCTCCCTTCTGGGCTGAAAGGGCTGATGGATTTAGTCATACAGTTTTCCAGAGTTCTTATCGTGGAGTTGAGTTCATGCATTATAAATCCAAGCAACTGTTGAAATGTCAAAGACAGACAAGAAATCTTTCATTTGTTCTGTAAATTTTAGTGCTGAGCAAAAAGATTTAATACCTCCTGTACACTTTTGAAGTTGCACTAAAAACATCTTCCCCCTGAAATAAGAGATGGCTTTTTTTTTTTTTTTTCCCCTTCAAAGGAAAGGAAGTTCTAAGAAGTGGTAAAAAGCTATTTATTCACCCTGAGTCCACCACAATTTTTAAAACAATGGAAGCCATCAGAAGTGGTTATCAGCCACCAAAACACTGTGAACAGCAGGCAGGGACCCAACAAAAACATGGAGCAGCTACAGCAGTGCCTGACACCTGGGCTAAGTCACACAGTGGCTTTTTGACTCCCCTAAAGCACATCAGTACATTTGCATGGGGTTTTATATGCAAGCTGAGTGTTTTTGCAGAAATTTAGGATGTTCTCTCCAATCCAACCACGGGATGAAGTCACAGCTATGCCCAAGAAGGCTGCAAGCTCCTTGGGGACACCAGTCCTTCCCACCTGAGAGCAAGCCAGCAGCATGTGTGCACACAAGCCCCAGCTCAGCTCCCCAGCACAGACTCTGGGGAGTCTGTTAGCTTATGAACTGCTCAGGGATGGCTGGAGTTAGAATAAAATCCTCTTTTGCCAAGAGCCAGCGAGGAGGTGTCTTCAGTGAGCCCAGAAACGCAGAAGGCATTGTAAGGGAACCTGGATCCGTGGAGGAAGAGAGCAGAGGAATCTCCTGCTAGCAATTAGAGAAACACTTGGCAAGGGTGATTTCTGCAGCAGCAGCACAGGCTGCTGAGTAGAGCTTTCAGTAGGGACAGGCTCTGCACAGGCTCTGCAGGGACAGGGCACTCACAAAGCGGGAGGAGTTGTCGTTCTTCACCGTCTTTGCGTTCCCGAAGGATTCCAGGATGGGGTTGGCCTGAAGAAGCTGCCTCTCCAGCTCCCCCTGCAAACCACAGAGACGGAAAACAAGCAGATTTAGCACACAGCACCGTGCAGGGGTCAGGCATTCTGCCTCTCCCGACAGCCACCTCCAGAAGGGGATTCTCATCCTTCCCCTCACTCCCAGACCTGCAGAGTTTCCTCCATCCAGGGCTGAACGTGGCTGGATTTTGGGTGGTGTTTTTCTGGGCAGGGTTTGTTTATCAAAACACACACACAGAGACACACACAAACAGAGCAGGGACCAGACGGGACTCGATGGATGTTGAAAATCACTGAATATGGGGGAAAAAAAAAAATCACATTTAGGGCTAATGAAATCAGGCACAGACCTTTGAGAGCACAAGGGAAGAAACCAATTGAACTGATTTCAGGTTTTAGATTTAAACTTTGTGCTGACAATACAGCTATCTCAGAACACCTGGTTTCAAACTCAGACATACCTATTTTCAAACTTGCTTTCAGGTGAGTGAAACTCCCCTTCAGTCAGCCAGACTGAAACTCAGCTCATTGCATCACCTGTGACCTGGCCACACCAGCACAGCACAACTGAGCAACACCAGCTACAAACACAGTTTTCAAATTGCTCAACCCAGCCAGCATTGCTCAGGGTGCTTAATGCATTTGTTAAATGTTTCTGTCAGCTCTGGCCAATGAGTTTAGAGTTTGAAGTACTTATCTCAAGGAAATTGCACAACAGCTTTTACAAGTTAGGTCCATGAGGAGGTCTGGTAACAAAAAAAGTCTGTGCTGCTTCCAAGAGCCCAGGAGGCACAAATGTACACAGGAAAATATATTGTCTTCTTGCTCTGAAGGATGGTGTGGGGGAAAAAAAATAAGTGAAGCTGTCTGGAATGTAGTCTCCAATCTGACGTTTGTGTTCATGAACCTGCTTTTTCCAATTATTTATAGTCTTGGTGAATAAAGGCCCCAGACCAAGCATCAAAGAACAGGAAGCATTAAGTCTCTTAAGGCTTCCACACGGGGTCAATTCTTAGACAGGAATTTTTAAAATTCGCTATACTTAACACCTAAAAGAGTTTTATTTATATATTGAAATATATTTCAAGCTCTCCTGGAAATAAATGGCTGCTCCTTCTTTTATGTGACCTCAAGTTATCTGCTCAGAAGTTGCTTACTTCCAAATGTGCTCCCTTTGGGACTACACATTCCCTAAATTCTGGGGTAAGTCAAGAAGGAATAAATGCAGAAGGAATAAATGTGAGTCTTGGTCCAGAGCAGACCCAGCAGTGCCATGACAGGGCTGCCAAGGTGACAGCTTGAAGGCACTTCTAAACTGACAAAAAACTGCAATTGCAGAGAAACTGGATGCCTGTTACAGACACTCTGTGCTGTCTGCAGTTGATAATTCTCCAAATTTCCCAGGAAAAAGCCTCGGACCCTGGGAATGCTCCCACCTCCCCTCCCAGCTCTCTGCCTGCTCCTGTGGGCACAGCAAGCCCCAGGGAAGCATTCCCTCATCACTGCTCCTGGGACAAACCCCAGCGTGCCCAGCTAGGGCAGGGAGCGTGGCACGGCTGGCACGTCCAGCTCTGGAATTTTGGGGAAGAAATGCCCCAACTGCACAGCTGGCACATCCAACTCTGGAACATTTTGGGGAAGAAATGACCCAACTGCACAGCTGGCACGTCCAACTCTGGAATTTTGGGGAAGAAATGCCCCAACTGCACAGCTGGCACGTCCAACTCTGGAATTTTGGGGAAGAAATGCCCCGACTGCACAGCTGGCACATCCAACTCTGGAATTTTGGGGAAGAAATGCCTCAACTGCACAGCTGGCACATCCAACTCTGGAATTTTGGGGAAGAAATGTCCTGACTGCACAGCTGGCACGTCCAACTCTGGAACATTTTGGGGAAGAAATGCCCCGACTGCACAGCTGGCACGTCCAACTCTGGAACATTTTGGGGAAGAAATGCCCCGACTGCACAGCTGGCACGTCCAACTCTGGAACATTTTGGGGAAGAAATGCCCCAACTGCACAGCTGGCACATCCAACTCTGGAATTTTGGGGAAGAAATGCCCCGACTGCAGAGCTGGCACATCCAACTCTGGAACATTTTGGGGAAGAAATGCCTCAACTGCACAGCTGGCACGTCCAGCTCTGGAACATTTAGGAAGAAATGCCCCAACTGCACAGCTGGCACGTCCAGCTCTGGAACATTTTGGGGAAGAAATGCCTCAACTGCACAGCTGGCACGTCCAACTCTGGAACATTTTGGGGAAGAAATGTCCTGACTGAACAGCTGGCACGTCCAACTCTGTAACATTTAGGAAGAAATGCCCCGACTGCACAGCTGGCACGTCCAACTCTGGAATTTTGGGGAAGAAATGCCCCGACTGCACAGCTGGCACATCCAACTCTGGAACATTTTGGGGAAGAAATGTCCTGACTGAACAGCTGGCACGTCCAACTCTGTAACATTTAGGAAGAAATGCCCCGACTGCACAGCTGGCACGTCCAGCTCTGGAATTTTGGGGAAGAAATGGCCCGACTGCACAGCGAGTGCTCCGTGGCACGGCTGTGTCCCAGCAGCACTGCCTGGGCTGGGAATGCACAGCAGGGCTGGAACAAACCTGGAAAAGCCAGCAGAGAACATGGATGAACACATCTAGCCCATTGCTCTGGCTGGAGGCAGGAAGGGCTCAGCAGCTCCTTTTGCCCTCAGCCCTGAGCAGCTGAAGGGAGCAGTTGGATGCTCAGCTGTGGGTGAAAACCATGGGAACGAGCAGAGCTGCACACACAGACTCGTCACAGCTGTCACCAAGGAAAGCACAGCCCTCACTGTGGAAGAAGGCTCCTGATTTGGGAGTTTTCCTCTCTCCATGGGCTGCTTTCAGCCAAAAAGCAACCCTCTTTGTGAAGAGCTCAGTGTTTTGCAGAGACACTGAACTGCAGAGAGCCAGCTTGGCCTCTGGGCACAGCTCCTGCACAGGCACCTCCCCAGAACTTGGAAAAAGCAGTGTGGCAACTGTGGGAGAAGTGAGCTCATGCAACAGTTCATGCAGGCACCATGAAGACACAGCCAGGTTGCTGTCTCAGCTTCAGAACAAGCAGCAGCCCAGTGTGGGGATTTGGGGGAGGCCTGGGCAGGCAGGGGAGGCTCCATGCTACTCACATACAACAGGGATCCACTCCGGAGTTCCAAATGACATTGAAACACAGATGTTAATGGTTCCATGCCTTATGCAGTGTCAACTGCTTGGGATTAGCGTTTTCCAGGGCCACACTTAAAATGTTCACCAACAAATGCTTTATGTCAACCCTGGCACGGCAGCTCACAGCAAAAGGAGGGTTAAACCAAACACCACTCCGTCTGTTTTTGGACCTGACAAATATTTTAGTAAAAAACCCTTAGAACTGACTGATGTGTGCAAGGAGGGAGGGTTGAGTTGAACACCAGGAATGTCTGCAGCTTCTGAGAGTGAGAGCAGGGGCTCAGACACACAGCATGCTCCCAGAGGCACCACAGCTCTCCAGGGATTCCTTTTTGCTCCCAACAGATCACACTTGAAGGTCCCTTTACTATTTCCCTTTGCACTGCAGTTACACTGCACTCATCAGCTCCAGAGAAATGCAAGGGGGGAGCTCAGCCAGCCGGACTAAGCCAGGGAGCTGCCTCAGTGTCCGTGCTTGGCCACAGCTGGGGAGCTGGGCAGAGCTCCTGCTTTGCTGCAAAGCTGTGCCCAGCACGAGGGCATCGCCTGCCAGCCCGGGTTAGAGGCCTTCACACTGCTTCACACTCATCTTGTGGCAGCAGTTGTTTGTCCCTTCCCACAGCCCTGCCCTCAGCTTCCACCTCAGCCTCCTTCAGGTGAGCTCACCTGGAGCACTGCAGCTCCTTCTGTCAGCCAGAAAAGGGGGACAAGGCAGAGCAGGGCTGGGGGATCAGCAGTGGGATGGGCAGTGTGATCTGCCCAGCAGCTCAGCAGCCTGAGCACCTGGAGCAGCCTGAGCACCTGGAGCAGCAACTCGGGCAGCAGATCCCACTCTGCTCACACTGCCTGTCCTAGAAAGTCTGGGGGAATTCTTGGCTTTGAAAGGCTTTTGGTTATGCCAGGCCTTTCTCACTTGAGATCAAAGTCCTCGTTGGTGATTTGCTAAGCTATAAAAATATTCAGACCAAACACTTAATCAAAAGAATTTTGTAGCTTCCATTAATCAAATCTTTTATTCAGTGCTTTGTTTAATATTTAAAAAAGGGTTCTGCACTCTCTCAGCAGCACATTACCCAATATACACAAAGTATTTTGGAGGAGGGTGGCTGGAGAGAGTGGAGAGAGGGCAAACCTTTCATTTCAGGGCTCAAAATCCTTTGCAATGCTGAGAAACTCATGAGCTGCTCACTCTTCCCTCTCTCAAAGCCAGTTAAATACTTCCAAAACTCTCTATTAGCTGTGTGTTCCTTCAAGGTTTCCCACATTATCAGCACAAATGGAAGACTATACATCAGTTCTCCTACATAACTTGAAAAGCATTAAAGAAAACCACTTGCCTGGTGTTTCACGGGTTTGGGTGATTCGGGCTGTTCATTGCAAACAAACAAATGATAAGTTAGCAAGCAGGCATTCCAGCTGCATGTCACATCCCACATTAGCACTGTCAGCACGTTTAACCGCACGCTCGCTGCACAGAAACTGCCCGGATTCATTTGAGAACACAAGTTACTGGCATGTGCCAAACACAGGCTGCACCCTGTGTTTATGCAAGGACTAATTAAAGCCAGGATGACAGATGGCCCTTGAGCAGCGAGGGAAGGGCAGGAGCTGCATTATTTGGGCACTGCCTCCAAAATTAACCCCAGCACCCAGTCCCCCTGTGCCCAGCCCCGGGCACTGTGGGGTGCTTGGGATGGAGGGGGTGAGCTCTGTCCTTCAACACTCACAGAGGGGATGGAACAGCTCCAGGGCAGCGACACCAAGGAGGCAGGGGGGCTGGTTTTGCACTCTACTACAAATATTTCAGAAATGCAAACCCACGTTGGAGACAAGACCTTTGCTGCTTCCCTTCAAGCACCACCACGAGCAGCAGCACAGCCTTGCACTGGACATTTTGCCAGCAAGAAGGACAAAGGGAAGGTGAAGGTAATCAAGTAAAACAAAAACCCTTCAAAATCCAAATCTGCACAGCTTTGGCAGAAATTTTTCAATTCCATTCTCTCTTCCTTGGCTCAGTCTGTGAGTTTAATAATCTTAAGCTTCGTATCTGAGAGCCCGAGGCAAAATATTGTGGAGAAACACACACAAGCAGAGATTTTTATAGCAAGCCAAATGTACTCCCTCTTCCTGTGACTCTTATTTCATCAGTGCAGAAGGGCAGATTTGGACAGAGGTCTGTAAGGCAGCTGGCAGAGGTTTGGCTTGCTCAGGTAAGTAATGTGAATTTTCCAAGCTGCACTCCACTTGCCAAGGGAAGAACCAGCCCTCCTGGAATCATGGGCAGGACAGGAACACCTCGGAATTCAGAGGAGTCTCATTTGTTTATATTTGGAAAAGATGAATTGCACGCTTGGGTGTCCATTCTTGGCCCACTAGAAACAGAACTGAGCACCATCAGGCACAGATTTAACTCCTCTGTCTTTAAATGAGGGCAGTTAAAGCCCACGTGGGAAACCCAGGGGAGCTTCAGCCTGAGTGAGCCTACCCGAGATCCTGTCCTTCAAAAACTAATTCTGTTTCCTTAGAAATTAATAAAACAAATTAAGCAATTTAGCATTTCAGCTACCAAGGCAAATGCAGCCACTGAAAGCAATCATTAACCTGAAAGTACCAGTAATGAGTTCTAAAATCTAAAATAGCACCAACACGAAAGCTGGGTTTAGTGAAAATAGAGGCAGTTTGGAGTGAGAACACTTTGGGGAAAGAGCCTGAAGGGGCTCCAGGAGAGCTGGAGAGGGACTGGGGACAAGGGATGGAGGGACAGGACACAGAGAATGGCCTGAAGCTGAAGAAGGGCACGGATGGATGGGATATTGGGCAGGAATTGTTCCCTGGCAGGGTGGGCAGGCCCTGGCACAGATGCCCAGAGCAGCTGGGGCTGCCCCTGGATCCCTGGCAGTGCCCAAGGCCAGGCTGGAGCAGCCTGGGACAGTGGGAGGTGTCCCTGCCATGGCAGGGGAGCAGAACTGGATCACCTTTAGCATCCCCTCCAACCCGACCCATTCTGGGATTCTGTGATTTTGATTTAAAGGTTTCACCTGATGGACACTGGACACCATGCAGGGCTTGCTTTCACCTCTTGCTCCCAGCCCTGCCAAGCAGCTCTCCCTGCCCTCAGGGAGACAGCCCAGGCTCCACTCCCCCTTTTAGGGACTGCTGCAGCCCCACCTGGCTCTGCCAAACCCCACAGTCACTGCAGCTCTCTGGTACCTTCCTGCCACCACTCCTCCTCCCCACACTTTGTGCCAGGACAACATCTGGGGATGACCCAGGAAAGGAGGCACTGGGGGCAGGGATTCCCAGGCTCAGGGTGGAATCCTGACTGTCCAGGCTGGAGCTGCAGCCCCTGCCTTACTGACTCCCCTGCCAAGGACCACGTGCAGAGGGCTGAGCAGGGCTTTGTCAGCTCCAAGGAAAGAGGGACTTTGGGACAGAAAAGCAGCAGGATGCCAAGCATGCCAGGCTGTGCAGGGCACGGGCAGAGCTCCTCACAGAGGCTGAACATTTCCCCTCCATCCCAGCTGGAGGAGGCACCTGCTGAGCCCCTGTGGCATCAGTGCTGCTCTGAGGTGCCACACTGGGGCTCCTCTGCTTTGCTCTGGTTTTACAGCACTAGGTCAGGCAAATCAAAGTTAACCCCAGGCTTAGCATACAAATTGCTTTGTTCAAAAAAATCATCAATGAGGCATTCAAAGAGGCTCAGAAATAAACATGTCACTGATAATTATCTGTAGCAGGATGGGTACAGACAGACTGCAAGCCATGGATTAATTTAACAAGCCTATTTAGCATCTTCTGGTGCACAGGGTAATGCACAGGTTGCACAGACTGTGGATCACCACCAGCCCTCTACAGCTGTCTAATGAATATGCAAACAGGGTAAATTAGGGCTGCTTCTATAACCCCCATTCTGACCCTTCCTACCTTTCCAGTGGCACCTGTGAGGGTTAGACATTCTTTGTTCCCAGTATATAAACAAAAACTAATTGTTGCACAACAAGGGAGACTCATTTCTATTTTCAAAATTCGTTTGGTGACAAACAGTCTGCATTTTTCAAGGACACATGGCAAATCCAGTGCCCACTGTGGTGCTGCACTGAATGAAGGGCACGATCCAAGACTTTTATTCAGGACACTCCCTGTTCTTTTTGTTCACATCCCAGCCTTCCCCTTCCTTTGCTGTGCTCCCTGAGAAGTTGCATCATCTCCAACCCTCAAGATTTTCAAAACTCAGCTTTTGTGGGGATTGGGCAATGCAATCTCTCTTTGAAGGGAGGCACATTTTGAAAGGTGTCTGGACAAGAGGCATTCCAGAAGTGTCTTTCAGCCTGAGGCATTCCAAGTTGTCAACAGTACATTTAGAAATACTGGGTGCAAACCCTGCACAATTCCCTTCTCTCCAAAAAACCCATTGGCAATTTTGCTTCTGTAGAAATTGAGAGAACACTGGGTTTGTCCAAGGCTGCACAGTGGTAAAGCCAAGAACATGCTTAACTCCAAACCTCCAGAGGAAATCACTTGTGCTGGATGATGTCCCAGTGTCCCCAGAGTCACAACCTGCCAACACCTGTGGCACAGCCACGAACACAGCCCTGACACTCCAGTGCCAGAAAATGGACAGAAACCTCCTCCTGAGGCCTGCAGCCCTCTCAGCCTGCTCAGCAAACACTTACAAAGGCTGATCTTCATCTTTTCTGTGTGAAAAACCAGCACTAGAGTTTGAGTAAGTACCAATGCACAGGCTCAGGTTATTTCCTCTTGATTAAAGCAGAGCCAAGTTTCCCCACACACTTCAGTGGATTTCTCCAGCTCTGCCTGCAACCTTTCCTTCTCTCCCACTTCAGTCCTCACTTTTTTCCCCTTCCCAGGCTGGTCCAAAGTCAGCTGGTGCTCCTGCAGGAGCCTGAGCCTCGGCACACCCAGCACTGTCCCAGTGTGAAGCCCTGCACGGGGCTGACAAAGCTGGAGCTGCTGCAGGGGGATGGCCTCGAGCTGGGAATCAGGAGAGATTTCCTCACTGCCACAGAGGGCAAACATTGGAACAGGCTGCCACCACATCCCTGGAGGGCTCGGAAAATGAGTGCAAGTGGCACTTCATGGGATGGTTCAGTGGGAACGGGGTGTTGGCAAAGGCTGGGCTTGATCTGGGAGCTCTTTGCTAGAATTCTCTAAGTCTCTAATTCTAGAATTCCATAGGGTAATGCAGTTTGAAGGTTCCAGCCACCACAGACACCAGGATTACTACTGGAGAACCATTTGTGATTACAGCAAGGCACTGTTTGGAGCAAAGCTGAATTCAAACTTCACTGCAAACACATCCAAGTGCTCCTAACAACAAATATTCAAACCCATTCCTGGTTTTTAAAATCAAAGAATCACTAAAAATTCAGTGCAAATGTTGAAGCCTGGCAGGAAATCTGAAGAAAGTTCTATATAAATCAGAGTTGGTTTCAAGCTACCAAAAAAAACCCAGTATTCTCTGATATAAAAGTATACACTCACTTGTTTATAGTGTAATAAAATCTGAGCTTTTAATTGCATGCTGGCTTCTAGATATAGCAAGTCTACAGCAGTTTTTAAGCTGGATGATTTTTTCCCATGTACAAGTTAATTTTTGAAAGCACAGAAAGCTTGTTCACAAATATAGTACTGAAAACTGCATCCAGTGGGAACTAAATTCAGTTACAATTGCCTGGCTTTACTGAATCTTTTTGAAAAATGGGGTTTATTGCACCAGAAAGCTTTACTTTTATTTGTATAAAGCCTTTAATTTCACAACAGAAATTAGGCAGCTGACATGGACTAGAAATTTTGATGTAACTGCTCATTTCAGCCACTGCTAAAGAGAAAATAATGGCTGAGACAAAATTGCACAGATTATATTACAGTTTAATTTTAAAAAGTCATCTTTTCAAATGCAAAGATGGCAATTTGCAGAAAGAGCAATGAAGAAATGAGAAAATACCCCAACTTACAGGAATATTATGGTCCTTTCTTCCTTTATGGGAGGAAGCAACGTGAGCAAGGTACTGAATAACCTTCTTGGTGTTCTCAGTCTTCCCAGCTCCAGATTCACCTCTGCAAAACAGAGCAGACATTTCCTTCAAAATTCACCCTCAGCAACTCAGCAATCCTTTGTTTACACACCTCACTTCATCCCATTGATGGCTCTGGCTATGCACAGACCAAAGGCAGGGATGCTGCAGGGAACTAAAGGTATTTGTTTAAAATCCCTCCTTCATCCCAAAGATCTCCTGAGCTTTGAGATGTTGATACAAGGTGTGACACCAGTTTGATTAAGAGCTTTTGGCTTTATGCCTGAACTCCTTTGCTACCCAAGGTGACACGAAACACTTGTCCCCTGCCTGGATCACTGCAAACAGAATGTTTTGGGGTGCAGATCCATTTTTATTTTTAAATCATGATATATACACACACACACTTTTACAATTGGGCACGATTTTCATACACCAGGGCTTGGTTAGGGGAATTACCAAGTTAAGTACCTTTAGGAGCCAGAAACAGAGTGCAGTAAAACACAACTTCAAACAAGAGATTCTTTTCTTTCCATCTCAGAATTTTTGCTAGGTTAAAAATATATTTAAGGGCACAGGGCTACATGAAACCATGAAGAAATTAACTTATCAGTGCAGAGTGGCAGAGTTCACAGATCAATAAAGATAGCAAATGCACATTTCATTTTTGAGCCAGAGGTGGATTTAAAGCAGACCATGTTTAGACAGAATTTATGGAGAGGTTTGCAGGAGATATTAAAAGCAGGAAATGTGACCAAGTTCATGTCCCTGCAATCACAAATGAGGTTACTACAGCTCTAAAAATGACAGTTTGGGGCTTTTTTTCCTAACCTAGGTCTGATCTTCAGATAAATCCACCCAGAGGGATTCAGGGGTGCCTTAGGCAGGACTCAAGCAGTTCAAGGCACTGAAGGAGGATTTCCAGGGAGACAGATTTCCAGGGAGCAGCTCTGAAGTGTGGGAAGCTAAAAAGGGTTTTATTATGGGGATTTGCATGGAAAGAGTGGAAGCACTCCTGTCATTCAACAGTTGTTCAAAAATTAACAGTTTGGAAGCCAGCTCCTTTGTAAGAATGACAAGCGCACATTTCCCCTGCCCGCTTATTTCTCCTCTAAGCTACTTTAAATGGAAATGTTCATTTAGCAGGGGAATGTAAGCCCATTCTTGTGCAGCCTTTTTCATCATACACCCCAGTTTTGTAGCTAATCTGCATCTGCTTAGGGATTCAGCACCTCCAGACCTGCACTTCTTGATCAGATAAGAGCTGAGGAGCATCCCCGTCCTCACCCTGCACTCAGCAGCTGCAGAGAGGAGCCCAGAGAGCACTTGCAATTTTAATTCTGCAGGTACAGGAAGGATATTGACACTAGCCCAGGTTTTCAAGACTCAAACACTCTAAAAACACAGAAACCCCACGGGGAACGGCCCTAAGAGAGGGGAACCTCTGCTGAAGGGTGGCAGTGTGGGCATTTCTGCAGCCAGGAGCAAGAACCTTCATTCCCAGCAGCTCGTGGGACTCCTCACAGGAGATCTGGGTGAAACAGCTTCTGTTTGACCTGAGAGAACAGCAGCAACCCCGGGTTTGGCTGGAAAAGCCCAGGCAAATGGGCCTGCAGATGAGCTGTGGGACAGTGCACAGCCTCAGTGACCCTGCAGCTCCGGAGGGCTGACCAAGGCTCCCTGGTTTACTGGTGGCATCTGCCCCTGTTCTAAAACCACTTGGGCTCTGTTCTTCCTCACCATCACTGGAAAATAACACAGGACACGAAGACAAGAAAGCACTGCTCCCATCACTCAGAGCTCCCCAGGGACAGGCAGGGGAGGTCCCTGCAGAGCTGCTGACTGGGCTGGCTTTGCTCAGTGCCTGGAAAAACCTGGAAGGTCCTACCTGAAAAGCTGGTTGCAAAGGAGATTGCTCTGAGAATTGGCTAATGGATAACTGGGTTTCCTTTTTGCCAAGATAGCATCACTATGAAACCCAGAAACTGGGTGCACTTTGGGACAAGTGGACAAGTGGAACAACACCCTCTGGCTTAATGAAAAATCCCATTTCCAGCCAGCCCAGAGTCCCCACAAACAAGGCAAATGTGAATGCTGATAAGCAGGAAAAAAAAAAAAAAACCCAAACCATCAGGTGCCAATTCTTGCTTCTCAAGTCTTTATTTCTCATTTCCCTTTCACTGCAGTGTTTACATTAACATAATTCATGACCATGAGCAATAACAAAAGCAGCTTTGCCTGTTTCTGGATGTGTATTAAAAAATGCTAATGCAAAAACTATTCCAGCAGGTAAGAGAAGTAAGAAGCACAGCAAAATATACATTTACATTTTAAAACAATACAATTTGTTCTTATTGTCAGCAGAGCTTGGGAGTGCACCTTTAGCTGTGCCTGTAAAGCTAGAGAAATAATCTTTTCGGTCAAATCACAAGAAGAAGGTTTATTACATTTTAAAGGAGGAAAATCTCCTGTAACACATGCAGTGCAGAGAAGCTGGTGCAATAAATACAGCTCAGATGTCAGCTCTGGAAAAGGGCTGGAAGAGTCAGCTGCAGACACACCAGCAAAGCTGCACAAGCACAGGGAAGGCAGCAGCTTGAAACACATTCCTGGTGTTAAAAACCCTCTAAATCTAACAGAAGGGTGTTTTAGAGAGAGTCTTTATGCAAGACCTCATTCAAAAGCAGCACCAGCGGATGTTATCATCCCAGTCCTGCTCTCCCTGGAGCTTACAAGAATGCCAAATATTTCCTGCAGCATCGTGGCAAATAGCTCTGCTGCCACATACTATGAAAGAATTAGAAGATTTAGGATAAAGTCCTTTGCATTTACAGGAATAATGACATCTGCATACTTTGGTTCTTTCCCAGGAGTGCAAACACATGGATTACAAAAGTAAATTAAAATCTTCTACCTCTATCAACCTGCCCAAAAAAGGTAAACTGTGACTAACACCATGTACAGAATTTATGGAATGGGGATGGAATCACAAAGCTAAAGCTTAACTTTTTTCCAAGCCTTGTTTTAATACAACCCAATCTGTTACCATGAATTAAACAACTAAAGCCCTGGGCTGAGAAGCAGCCTCACCTCTGCTAAATGATTCCACCTCCTTCATCTCGGGCTCAGCTCCTGGCAGAATCAAAACCTTCTGGGACTGAATGGGAACACTCAGCTCCAGCCATGGCTATGCCAAAGAGTGCTCCCAAAGAAGCAAGCCCTCCTCAGCTCCAGCTGGAAATACAAGGTTATTCCATCCATCAACTGGGGCATCTCTCCCTTGGAAGCCACCTTCCAGGGACAGGTCACACAAAGTCTGCCAGGACTGGTGAATTCATGCAGGATCTCGTGTCCAAGTGCTCTTCCCTGCAGCAGCAAAGCTCCTGCTTTGAAGCAGCTTCATGCACATTTAAAATAGGAAAAGTTCAGCCAGCATGAGCACTTTAAAGTTTAACATGGTTTTGAATTCATTGCATGTAAAGCTGGAGTGTCATTTTCAGCAAAGCCCAGAACTCTCCAGGCAAATTCATCCCAGCTCCAATTTGGTTAGGAAAATCCAGGCACTGACTCAACCAGCTGCAGCTCTTTCCCTGAGCAGCTTGAGCCCAAATCTTGCACAAGAAGCATTTCCACCACCGAAAGGGTTCTCAGCTGCAGGACAGGCAGGTCAGAGAGGGAGAGGACTCGCAGGTGACAAAGCAAAGAGCAGGGATGGGAGCTGCCCTGCCCAGGGAACAGCTCCTCTCCCCACAGCACCACTCCCAGCAGCAGGAATTGTCCCAGGAACAGGTGAGTGCCCCTTCCAAGGGGTTTATTCCGAGAGGAAACACCGTTTCTGAAGGACAATGGTACAGTGAAGGAAAATGGAATGGTGGCTTTCTACCTGCCAGGCAGGTTTGAAACACTCACCCATCTTGTGACAGTGACAGCACCTGGCATGGCAGGGCCACCACCCCTCCCTGACCTGGGAAATGCCTTGTGGACTACAGGGAAATCAGATGAGGTTAAAGTTGTTTACTGAAGGCCCAGAGCACAGACTGGCCCCTTTCCAGCTCCCTTCCCCAGGGAGCCATGAATTCCACCCCACAAGGGACAAAGTGCCACGAGCAGCACAGGACACAGGCACACAGACCCACACATCCCAAACATCCAAAGAAAGCCTTGCAATTCCGAGGCAGCCTGCTCTCTCTCTGCACAGTCTGCAGACCAACAATATTCCTGAAGATGTGCAATGTGTTAGGATGGCCAGCTGCAGCTGCAGATCATCCCTGTGATTTAAATTCCTGAAAAACTAACCCAAACAAAGTCAGGATTTTACATTTTGCATGGCTGGGTCGCTCAAACCCTTCCTCTGCCCCAGGAATTTCAGTCGTGCAATGATCAGGAGCAAGCCCTGGGATGAGAAGTTCGTGGGAGGGTCCTCCTGTGAAGAAGTGGCACCTGGGCAAGGTCCCAGCACCCAGAACCCACCCAGCTCCCCTGGCCAGCAACCTCCTCCCATGGAAGCAGCCACTTACAGAAGGCCCCAAACCATGGAAATATGGAAATATGCACTCAAATTGTTTGGAGGAGAAAGTAACTGCCTATGTAAGAGCCCCAACAATGGCCTTTTGTCCTGGGCACAACAGCAGTGGCAAAGAACAGAGGAGACACTTATTCTCAGGCACAACTGAGCAGATCATCTGCCAGTTACAAATTAACAGATATTTACAGACAAGACCTGTAATTAAAGGGTGTCTTAATCACCTGGCTCATTTTCTGCAAGAGGTATAACTGATAGTTTGGAAAAGAGTCATTAATTGGCTTTACTATTGACGTGGCTGCTTTAGAGCTGCTTCCTTTCCCTCCTGATGCTTCCCATCATCTCCACACCACTTGCCATGGGAATGTTACCAGCTGGACTCCAGCCAGGGGTTGTACACAAAAATGTTTGGTATTTGCTGCTGTTGGCCTTTAATAAGCAGCCTCTATTCCCTCCACACCCCATCACTCCTACGGAAGCCAGCTGAGATTAGATATCCTTGTAGGGCTGCAAGCATCTGCTAAACACCTATTTATCAGGCCCAGGCCCAGCTTTGGGAATACCAGAAGCCTGTGGTAAGAGTCTCCACTTCAGAACACACTGGCTTTAAAAGTGCAGTGCAGCCCATTTTCAGAGTTGACTTTTTTCAGTATTTCCCAAATTCCTCATTACCACAACACAAATTTCTCCATCTTGGTCATCGGCCTGGCATGCTCAGTGAGCAGAGAAACACCAAAACTTAACAGAACAGCAGCTGCAGCTTCTCCAAAGGAAAAATAAAATTTAAAAAACCCCCAATACCCTGAAAAGCTCTTCAGCCCAGCTTCACATCCCACAGAAATGGGAAAATGTGCAGGAAGGTCTGGGAATGCTGCAGTGTTGGCATCACATCTCTGTAACAAACCAGTGATGGATGCTGAGTCAACACAGGCTGAAAGCTCCTGCTTTTACATATATATATTACTTCTATTATATATATATTACTTATATTTTATATATATTACTTATATTACTTATATATATATGTATTATATACTTTTTTATATATATATATATATTACTTATATTATATATATGTTACCTATAAGCCAGAAGGAACATGAAGTTTCTGGAACTACACATATTTTCCTTTCTTTTCAGCAATCTAAGAATTTACAGGGAAAAGGTCCAAGATAAACTTTCATTTGCAGTCCAGTCAAGGGGGAATGATGAGGTGGAAGTTGGCTGAGTCCAGCTTCCCAGAAAAGTGCTGGTTCTGAGGGCTGCTCGTTTGCTTTTGGTTGCAAAGCTGGATGAACTAAACTCCAACGCAGAGGAGGGCTCCAGCAGCCTTTCTCACCATCTGTTAGTGGTTAGCAGCCCAAGATTAAACCATCCAGCTTCAAAGCTAAAAAGAAATTCTCACCATTACTGTTTGCTCAGCCCCTCCCATCTCATCTTCAGCCAGGCAATAATCTGGCTTTCACCCATGGATTGTCCAATGGATTTGGGAGCTGTAGATGTTCCTGTCTCTGGATATATTTGGGTTTTTCAGCTGGTGAAAGGCCAAAGGGCACAGAGGAAATCAGGGGGATGCCACGGAGCAGCAGAGGCTGCTGGATATGGGAAAAGCACTTTTGGTTCACTCTGAGAAAAGCCCATCCATAATGAGTAATTCCACCAAGAAGTTCCTTCTGCAAATTTCATCCCTGGCCTCAATACTCCCCAGATTTCATCCCTGGCCTCAATACTCCTCAATACTCCCCAGATTTCATCCCTGGCCTCAGTACTCCCCAAATTTCATCCCTGGCCTCAATACTCCCCAAATTTCATCCCTGGCCTCAATACTCCTCAATACTCCCCAGATTTCATCCCTGGCCTCAACACTCCCCAGATTTCATCCCTGGCCTCAACACTCCCCAACACTCCCCAAATTTTATCCCTGGCCTCAATACTCCCCAGATTTCATCCCTGGCCTCAATACTCCCCAGATTTCATCCCTGGCCTCAACACTCCCCAGATTTCATCCCTGGCCTCAACACTCCCCAACACTCCCCAAATTTCATCCCTGGCCTCAATACTCCTCAATACTCCCCAGATTTCATCCCTGGCCTCAATACTCCCCAAATCTCACACAGGCAGGTGGGGCAGGGGAGGCACCACCATGAACCATGACAAAAGCCAGGAGCAAGGGACTCCGAGCACGTTGCACAGCACCAACTCCAGCCAGGCCCTGCAACACCACCACTGTCCACATCTGGGACCTAAAAGGTGGGGAGGGGAAAGGGAAGAGCAAAGAAACAACAAAGAGGGCAGGACAGCACAGCACCTCCTGCTCAGAGACACCTCCTGTCAGAGCAGGAGCAGGAAGGATCTGTCAGGAGAAGGGCAGCACAGCAGGTGCCAGGGCCAGCAGTGCCCTCCTAGGAGCCAGATTCCGTGTCAGCACAAGGTGCTCTGCAGCCAGACAGTGCAGCAGCATGCTTTAGTGGAGTTTGGTTTTACCTCCTTTGGGAAAACACTACTGACTTTAAACACAGCAGTTTATGCAGGACTCCTGATGGAACATCAGCAGGTGATGAAGCTGAGGAATCCTCCAGGTAACCCCACTGCCTTCAAAACAATGAGATGTTATGAGACAGGCTTGGAGAAGCATCCATGCAGGCTATCCCACCCCAAGCATGCACTGAGATAAATGCCTGTTCCTGCAGCAGCTCTGTGAAATTAAAAGGTTTTTCTTCAGCACAGCTCTCAAAAAAAAAAAAAATAAATTAAGAGAACTTTCAGCAAAGTGAATTCCTCCAGAAGATCCACCTGCACTCACCTTCTTCACAGAGCTTGTTATTTACCAGAATAGTGAGTGCAGGAGTGCAGGCCTTTCTGGGGAAACAGACTGGTGTTTCCTAAAGATCTGCACAGGGGAAGACAGGGAAACTGCCTCGACCCCTGATTTAATTACACACTCTCCTGCCAAGGATAAAAATGCCATGTGTGCCACATTCAAATCAGCATCCAGCTGTCTGCTGAGCTCCGAAGATCAAAAGCTTATGGTCACCTTGCAGGTGAGGTGACAACAAAATTGAAGACCAGAGCGTTTAAAGTTTCCCAAGGTAATCCCAACGAATGGATCAGACACTCACTAGGTCAGAACCCAAGGAAGGAATCAGGAAAACTGCAGAGACAATCTTTGAAGACCAAGAACCCAAGGGCTTGTCACAGCACCAGCCCTAAACCTAGGAATTCCCCCAAAAGCAGCACTCCTGGCTGTCAAGAAGAAAAGGGGGGTGGATCCAGAGACCTGGTAAAGTGTCCCTCAACCACCATTGCTGGAGAAGTGACTGGAGAAAGGCCATGGAAGGTAAAAAACCAGGAGACTTCACCAGTAGAGGCAGGGGGAGAGAGGTGAGGATGCAAAGCAGGCAGAACCTCAGCAAGCAGTGGGACAGCTTTGTCCCAGACAATTCCTGCCCAGGCAGCTGGAGACAGGGAAATGACAGGCACACCACAACTGTCCACACAGCTCAGGGCACTGCTCAGGAGGTGGCTTTTTCCCCATTAGCTGCCCTGAACCACTCCTGCTGGAGAAATGAGAAAGTATTCTGAGGGCTTCCAGCCTTAGCAAACATCAGGGTCAATCTGGTGATGCAGGTCCTGAGACAGCAAGTTTGGGATGAGAAGATGAGCCTTCTGAACTGCCACAGGAGTTTCTGAAAGCACCTCTGGTGTGGTTAGCACTGTCCTTGCACTTTATTTATTCCTGCCTTAGTCTAGACCTGCAAAACCAGTGGCAGGAAGGGGAACACACAATTTACCTCCTCACCAGGGCCAGCAATGCAAGGGGACTCCTGGACACTTTCCCACTCCTGATCAAAACATGGGATCTCTTCCCAGCCTGCTACCCAAGGGAGCTCCCCATGGCCCTGTCCACTCACAAAGAGGATTTCACAGCCCAAAATCCCAGTTTATAATGCAGCCCTACAGAAGAATAAGGCTTTCCCAAGAAGTATGGTGACATTCTGCCAAGGTCTGGCTGTAAGGATGTGTGTCCCTTCCCACCCTCATCACCTGAGCTCCAGCTCCTCTGCAAGAGCCAAGCCCTGCCAAGGTGGAAGCCAGCATGAGATGCACCAACTCCATGCTCTGTACCAGACACAAACAGGGATCAACTGTCCACTCAGTGCAGGTGGATCAAAAGCTCACGGGAGCCTTAGAGGTGAGGTCATGACAAAGCTGAAGGCAGGAGAGCTTAGAGGCTTTCCAATTTGTAAATGATCAGATTGGACATTCACCAAATCCTGCAGCACTGCCATTCCAACCTTGTGGGCTTGGCTGACCATGCAAAGGAGAGCAAAGTTCATGGGCAGACACAAAACATGAAGCTACTTCAAAACATTCACCTGGGGCAAGCACACGCTGCCAAGGCATCCACAAGCACACGAGAACAAAGCCTTTCTTCTCACTCTGGGATCCCATCCCTGCTTTGAGGGCTGCTTTGTGCATTGCACATGAAATAGGCATCACATGAAAACAGAAGTCCTGCTAGGAGCAGGAACCACAGACCTAGACAGACCTGAGTTAACCAGATCAACTTTTATCTTAAGCACAGAACTCTTTCTGCTTCTGTGTCCTTAGGCCCCGAGAATCTTGTACTCATGGTACCCATAGCTGGAGAAAGCACGGCTTGAAAGGATCCAGCCTCAGTCATGTACAGACTCTGAGAGTCCAGGCACTTCTGCAGGGAGCACAAGATGGAGATTTGAACCCCTTCATGTCAGGAGGGAAACTGAACCCAGGCCTCCTTCCAGCAGCCAGGCTCCGCACCGAGCTGCTGCAGGCAGCAGGATCCTCCCAAAGCACGTCCCCACCACGCTGGCACCCAGGACTGCCCCTCAGACACCTGAACTTGCTGTGCTCTCCCCTTCAGGACAGAGCCACGGGGTGGTTTCCAACCCACATGAGCCATCCTGACCCGAGGCTGCTCCCAGCAGGGAGAACCTCCCTCCTGCACCTCGTTCCTTCAGGCTGGCACAGGGAGCTGAGCAGGAACAGCAGTGCCCTGTGCAGGCTGGGGCTGGGCCAGCCTGGCTCCCTGAGCTCCCTGAGCACCAGGGAATCCTTATCTCTCTGCTGACACTCCCAGCAGCAGCACGGGAAGCTGCAGGAACACTCAGTGCATGGGGGAGAGGGAAGGAAGCTGGCTCACCCCTGCCAGCTGCACTCCAAGCACAGAGCAGGAGGCTCACGAGCCTCAAATCCCGCTCGTGCTTCCCAGGCAGATCCCAGGAAAACCTCAGCTACAGCAACAGGTGAAAAGGGAACCTTGGTGTCACCCTCCTCAGAGATCCCTGGGAGGCAGATCCAGAGCTGAGCTGCTGCTCAGGGTCTCCAGAGCCACTTTTGGGTCTTGTCTTCCCCAGGCTTTCCCATTGAGCAGTTACAGCACAGCAGAGATGGGAACTCCTTAAAGCTTTTGGCTTGGATGCAGAGCTCTTCACTGACATTTTAAAATCACATTTCTCAAGTAGAACGTGCCTAGAAAACTCAGTAATGAGAATTACAGTATTAAAAGACTACATCCCCATATTAAATATCACTTCATGCTACATCTTTTCCCACTGCCTGTCAAGACTGAAGACCAAGCTTTGCCTCCCACAGCTGTATCAAAGCCCCCTCTCACAATACAGATTCCCAAAATGCCAAATGAAAAATGATCACTCACGTGCAGAGAATTGATTGGTCCTCACGGTCTGCAAAACAAGAACAAAAAGGGTTAAAGGGGTTTGTTTACACTGCTCTGTAATCTGCAAAACAGCTCCTTTTAATTGAGTATTTCTAACATCCATCTTTTCAGTTTAACAGTTCTAAGGATGCTCTGAAGCAGTTTTAATAATGTCCCCATTTCACATGCACACACCCCTCAAACAACAGCTTGGAAGTTCCTAAAAGTCCTGACATTTCAGATAACAAAGTCAAAATTCTGGTTAAATTTAATAATCATCCACAGCAAGGCTTTTAACTTCATTTTCAGATGAAGTGGACCTAGCACTGCTTATTCTGAATGCATAAAGAATATAAAACCTTACATGAGGAGAAAAGCAGTTTCAAGCACACAATGCTGACAACCACACACTTGGAAAGAGCACTGCCATCTCCAGCAAACAAGTGCTTTCCTCCCCAGCGTTTTGTTTTCTTTTTGAAATGAACATGCAGGCCTGAAGAGCTCCCACAATTCAGCTTATTCATGAAAGCCTTGTCCAAAGGACATCCAGGGAAACCAAAACGCTGCAGCACTTGCTCAGCACTTTGTGCCACGCTCACGACCTTTGAGAAGAACTCCTCAAGGTCAGGTGCAGCCTGCAAGGGCTATTTCATCATGACAAGAGCTTCACAGAATGTATTTCAGCAACATATTAAAAATTGTATCATCAAAACATCTGAATAGACCTGCAGCAAGTACAGCACCTCAGTTAAAGCCTTTCAGAGCAGGCAGATGCTCCTGCACGCTGCCAGCACAGGCTGGGCCACAGATGCCACCCCTGGCAAGTTCTAGACTGCATTAACACCTAGGATGACAAAAAACAGAGCTGCTTTCTGATGGAAAAATGCTAAAAACATGCAGTCAGTTGTACTTTGAGTCTGCTGTTCAAGAATACCAAGCACTAGGAGTGACGGGCTGTGCCTCACCAGGGCCACCAGGTGAGCCCTGCAGCCCGTGACTGTGCCCTGCAAGCAGATGAGGACTCCAAAAATCCCTCCTAAGGATAACAAACAGCAGAACGAGTGCAAGAGAACTGAAGAATATTAGTTCAGGTTATTAAAAGTGGGAGAGAAAAATTCCACGTGTTGGTGACCCTCCTGACAAGGCTGCAGGGATGCTCCTGGATCATTCCCTACAGCTGCATGAGGTGCAGCAGCTCCTGCAGACCAAAAAAAGGAGTGGGAAGCCTGGGACTGCAAGAAATGAAAGATGAGAGGGGGCAAAAGCAGTGGGAATAGGACAAGAGAAACATTGGGAAAACATTTATGTTCTCCTGGGTTTGGTATCAGGCAGCAGGCCCTGCAAGATCTATCAAAAAGAAGATTTTGGTGGCAGGAGCAGGGCCAGGGCAGGGCTCAGGTGCAGCTGGGTGTCCTGCAGAGCCAGGAGGGCAGCCAGGAGTGACTCCTGCACTGAGGCAACTCCAGCCAGCATGAGCTCAAGGGGCCAGCACAGATCATCTGTAAATAAATTATTTATTTATTATTTAGTATATTCAGTCTTCTGTTCTTGCAGAAGAAGCAGCTGAGTGAAAGCCAGGCTGGTACAGTGAGCAGAGCTGGAAGTTAGTACTTCTTAGCTTTAGTATTTACTGGCATTTCTTTAAAGTGACAAGTTGATTTTTCCCTTTCTTACTTCCCAGGAATAACTTTACTCTCATTTTGGCACTGTAGCTGGGCCATTACCTCAAAAAACACAGCCTCCTCTAAACTAGACCTCTTCAGTTTAGCACTTCAAAAAAGTTAACAGAGCTAGCATTTGCCTTGAAGTTTAATTTATTTAAAGACAGGGTGAGTTTGTCAATGCTTTGTGTCATGACATTTGTTACCTGTGCATTTACCACGCAGTGCTACTGTGCCACAACACACAAGGCACACTATAAATGAATTTTCTTACCCAATTAAATTTAGAGAAAATCTACAAGTCCAGCAAGTTGTATTTATTTGTCACTGCCAGAAGCTCTGGCAAGCGCAGCCAAGCTTTTTAACTTTCTCTGTCCAGGAGCCTGAATTGACACAGCCCTTATAAAGTCAATTATCTGCACTCAAATATGCCACTCCAAACCCATTTCTCTGTGTCCATCTGGACCTCACAAACCAGGAAAGTGCAAGGGAGACAACAGCAAGCTTCAAGTTTTGCCTGGTGATGCCTTCCTCCTGCTGATGGTCAGTTCCAGCATACAGCACTGAAGTGACAACAGCCAAACCCACCTGGAGGCTGGGGGTGATGCCTCAGGCAGTGCCAAATGCCAGCTGCCCTCTGGCCCAAGCAGGAGCTGATCTGCCCAGAGGCACTCTCTGACTGGTGGGAGGCTCATTTATGGCTGGTTTCTTTAGCTCCCTCTCCCCCAGATGCCTGCAGCCCTGATTTCAGAGCTGGTGCTTCCCCTGCTCAGGATGCACCTGCCTCTCCTCAGCCTGCAAGGACAGCACAGGAGCTCTCTGCCAGAGCAGGGTTCACAAGCACGCAGATACCCAGCCTCTGCACCTGGCTGTGCTCCAGTGACCCTGCACTGTACTGGTATTTGAAGTATTGCAGGTGTCCAGATCCCCCTCACCACTCGGGAATGAATGGGAGAAGGCATTTGGAGCTTCCCTGAGTGAAGTGCCCAGCCAGAAAGGCATTTTTGGAATTAGCACTCAGATCTAGGAAAACAATTCCACGGGTGCCTTACCTGCTTTGGGCTTTAACCTCTCTCTGATTGCAATTATTGTCAAACAGTGACTTTTATACAGACATTGAGTGTCTCATAATCCCCTTGTTTAAGGTGAGAACATGAAACAAGTGTGCCAAGATGAAAAAAGTTAAATCTGCTTTCCCAGCTCGGGCTGGAGAGAAAGCAATGGGCTACCACACATCCAGCCAGCAGAACAGCATGCAGAGGAAAATGGTTCTTCTTTGCAGGTGATTATTGGTCCTTCCTCAAACCCAAGCACAAAATTCTTGTGGATCATTCACTCTGGCACAGCCTTTCCTTCTCCCTGTCCAGAGCAGTGATCCAATGACAGCCCCATCTCTGCAGCAGACATAAAAAAAAATTCCTGCTTCTTTGGGAGGTGGAGGAGGCAAGTTCTTTGGTATTTCTCAATCAGGAGAAATCATTTGCTTTCTAAAAAGAGCCCTGTGTGGGGAACGGAGGGCTCTTGTTTATTTGTAGGTGGTGTTTCATGCTCAGGAGCCACGGAGCACATCCCTGTTTGTTGTGGATGCAGGCTCCAAGGAGCTGCTGTGTGTGTGCCCTGTGCCACAGGTGAACAGGCTCAGATATCCATCTACCCAAGGTCATTGAAAAATTGCATTCTGGCAAGTTCTGTAAAAGCAGGTCAGCGCCTGGGGGAGAGGGAGCTCCCCACCAGCACAGGCTGTGCTGCTGCCAGAGCACTCCCAGGACTGCTCCACGAATGCCACGTGACAAGGACAGCACACAGGTGCCCCACAACCTGCCACTCCTCAAGTCCAAGCTTCCAATTATTTTCTTTTTCCTATTTTCCTGCTGGGCTGATAAACACGGGAAGAGATCTGGTTACAGAGATGAAGCGTGCCTTTTTAATTTGTGTTTGTCTTTAAAATGTTGCCTGGTTACTCCCTAAGCTATCATCAAACACTTAGCACTGCGAGAGTGACTTGCAACAAACACCTCTGCCCAGAGCCAGCGGAAGAGTGACAGGCACAAGTTTGCTTGCTGGGCACCCAGAAGGGCAAATGTGCCCTGACACACTTCTGGGCACCACGAGAGTTCTGGTTATCCCACATTTCACCTCCATGGGCAGCTCACTCCCTCCTCAGTGCAGTTCCCAAAGCCAGGGCAGCCTGCAGGAATAAAGCAGCATTGTGCCCCCAGTGACCCATCCAATGCTCCAGGGAACCTTCCAGGAAGCAGGACACTCGCTAATAACATACAAAGTTGATATTTCAAGTTTCAACACCTACATTTCACCACGTTAAAAGTGTTCAAAGCTTTAAAGAAGCTGAACCTGCACGTGCCCAAAGCATCTGATGTGGCACGTCCAGCAGCGTGGATATTCTCAGCTCAGTCAGAGAGAAAAAGAGAAAGATTTTTCCCAGGCTTAGCCTGGCAGAAATCCTTCTCTTCTTCTCTCTGCCTGAACTGAGAACATCCACACAGCAGTGCTCTGGGAGCTGGGCAGTGTCACTGTCAGGTTACCCTCCTCAGCAGGGTTCAGGTGACTGAAGCATGGAAACACCACAGCTATCTCCAAGAAAGGTGAGCAGGATCATTGCACTATCCTTCCAAAAGCTGAAAGGAACCTCTGGAAGTGAGAAACTCTCAAGGACACTTCAGGAGAAGCCATCTCTCTTGGTGCACCTTCAGAATGCATTTATTTTTTTCTTCTTGCCTTGTCATCATCAGCTCATTCATATATTGGTTGGTTTTTACATCCAGTTCTTATTTCTTTGAAACAGTCAAGCAATGAACATGCAGAAATCCTCATTCTTTCTCCTAAAAGGTGTAACATTAATTAATACCAGAGGGAAAGATCAAGTTCAGATGCAGCCTACTCCTCATGGGTATCCAGAAGTTTTAAGTCCTAGAATAATAAGACTTATCAGCCTTGCTCCATCAGTGCTCAGACACTTTTCTCTCAGTGAAACTGCTCAGACATCACTCCGTGGAGAATTACATCAGCCCTCTCCCTGCAGCCCAGCTTCAAAGGCCGATCCAGCAGGGCTGCTTTAAATCACTCAGCAGTTGCCAGCCCTGGGTGTTCACCTGGTATTTCCCACACACCCTGATGCAGGACAGACACGGGCAGTGTCTGCTGCACCTCCTCTGCTGCCCGAGAACTGCCAGCTCCAGCTGCCACCGACCCTTCTGACCAACCTGCCTCTCACTGCAGGGACCTCCAGGGCTGCAGCAAAAACAGGAAAACACCTCTTCACTCCGGGCTGGAGCACTGATGTAAACACTCTAGGTGTCCCTGCTATCTGTGAAGTTAAAGTAACAACAGCTTTTATTAAAAAGATAAAAAAAAAGTGGTTCTATCCCTTCCTCTGGAAGGTCTGAGATAAATCACAAGAGCCACGCTCCGGGTTTGCTGCTGGCTGAGCACATTAAGTTAAAAATTAGCAGTGATACATGGCAGAGGTCACCCAAAGCCCAGTCCTGGCTTACCCTGCCACTCGTTACAGTGACCCACAGCACTGAGACAGGGATTGATTTCTGCATGTCTGCAGCACACGAGGTGACCACGCTCGTTATTCCCTCACCCAGCCCAGCCTGGGAGGACTCGGCCAAGCTGTGAATTGGGACTATTTTAGAAATCACGAGTGAGGCATTTGCAACATTAGCTTGAAATTCCCCAAATTCCTGAGGAGCAAAGTGTGACTGCTCAGCCTGCCAGCCAGGGCTGAGTCAGCAGCAGAGCACAGAACAAACAGGACTCTGTCCCCACCACACACCAGCACTGAGAACTGGCACTCTGTTTTACTTTTTAGCCCTGATTAAGTTAGAAGAACCTCAAATACGGTTTCGTTTTCACTATCAGTTCACTCCCTTCATTAATGATCACTAAGAGAAGCTTTAGTAGAATTAGTTCAGAAATTACAGCAGAGCTGCTGTGTTTGTGAACAGCAGCTCATAGGTAAGGTGCTGCTCACCTAATTCAATCACAAATCACAAATCCAAGCAGCTCTGGGGTGACTGAGCCAGCCTTTTCAAACAGGAGCTGCTGTAATTCAGGAGAGCAGCAGAGCACACGAGGCAGCTTCAGGCTGGAGAACATCAGGGGAAGCTCCCTGGGCTGGGCGAGTGCTCCTGATGCCCACAGTGCCAAGCTTGGGGCCAGGCACAGCTTGTGAGCCCAGCTCAGTGCCCAGGCCAAGGGCTGCAGCTGCCAGGAGGGTTTCAGCAGCTCAGCTGAAGGGCAGTGGCAATCCAGAGGGAAAAGCTGCCCTGGCCAGAGCTGCCAGGCCTTGCTCCCTGATGGCCACAGAGCCACGGGCACGCAGGGGAGCAGAACTCTGCCCCCCTACAGCCCTTCATTCACCAAGCTCCCAAGGAGCTCTCCCAGGAGGAATGAAAATGCACACAGGCCACCCCTACACTTACATTTCAGTCCTTATTTGCATTCTGCTGAGCAGTAACCTAAGATTAGCAGGAGCTGGCCAGCCACAGGCTGGACGAGGTTTATTTGGACTGCAGAGCACTCAGCGCAGCAGTGGTTTCCATCCTCCATCAATCCTGCTCAAGTTGTTCTATTCCCACGTAGAATGATGTTGTTTAGACAAAGATTACGCTGTCCACTGAGACAATGATCCAAGGAGGCCCTTTAGGTTTAAGATCTGCAGTGTAAGCTCACTCGTTTAACTTCTGCTCTTCTCCCTTCCAAACAAACAATCAAGCACAAACCACTTAACAGGGGCTGGCAGCTTTCACTCCACTGACTCCTTCCCAAGCTGTCTGGTCATGCCTGAGCTGCACGAGTTTGGAGAGATGGCAAGTGTGCCAGCAGTGCCACAGCAGTGTCCAGGCACACACAGGGCACAGAGCAAGGCCAGCCACGGGCACTCGTGCCAGCCACCAAATCCTCCTGCAGTTTCCTGCTCCAGGTATTCCTGCTCATGTATTCCTCACCCAGGCTTTAAGCCCCCACTAGATCCTGAGGCACAGACTTATCACAGTTTAGCTCTGCTGTTAAAAAATTTGTTTCTTTTTGCTGTTTTGGATATGTTATCTGCAAATTTCACATAATGACTCTGTTCCTGCATAGGAAGAGATGGGTGGAGGAGGTTCCCTATTCCCTCTGCCACTTCAGATTCAGACTTCTGTTACATCTGACCTGAATTGTCATTTCCTTACTGAGCAATTTTGCTCATTCTGGTTGTTCTTCCAATGTCTCCTGTTCCATTTCCTCTTTGCCCAAAGCAGGGCAGCCCAGGGCTGTGCAGAGTGCAGATTAAATCACAGAATGGCTTGGGCTGGAAGGAACTTTAGAGATCATTCAGTCCCACCCTTGCCATGGCAGGGACACCTCCCACTGTCCCAGCTGCTCCCAGCCCTGTCCAGCCTGGCTTTGGGCACTGCCAGGGATCCAGGGGCAGACCCAGCTGCCAGGGGCTCCCACCCTCCCAGGGGACAATTCCTTCCTAATATTTAACTTACCTTCTGCTTTGTCAGTTTAAATCCATTCCCCCATGTCCTGCCACTCCATCCCTTGTCCCTTTCTTGGAGCCCCTTGAGGCACTGGAAGGGGCTCTGAGGTCTCCCCAGAGCCTTCTCTTCTCCAGGCTGAGTAACTCCAGTTCTCAGAGCATCATCCTGGTGCCTCCCCTGGCCTGGCTCCAGCAGCTCCATGTCCTTCCCGAGCTTCCCTGTGTTTGTGCTTGGGATGTACTCTCAGCCTATATGTCCTACAACTATTCTATTATAGATTTATTAGAGGTACTATGAAGATAGAAAGAAAATGTGTCGAGTCTATGGTAAAAATGTTTCTTAGATTGTTCCCTTTTCCACTTCCTCCTCACATTCTCTCTGATTTACAACCACAGCTGCATTTGGGTGTCCCAGACTCTTCCTCCCTTCAGCTCCTGCTTAAGCATCAGCAGCTCCAGCATTACCAGGGGAATTGATCTTTCCCAAGAGAATTCATCTTTCCCAAGATGTCTATGCACAAAAAGCACAAACAGAGGAATGCAGGTTCCAGGGTTTGCAGCAGCAGCTCCCAAACCATAAAAAGCACAAAACAATGGGCAAGACTGACCAATCTTTAACCAGTTCTTTGCCCACATGAAGGCCTTTCCTCACACTGCTTACAACCCCCCTTGGCTTAGGATTGCTATCAAATTCCTTTTGGAAAGCTGATCATGAGTGCAGTGGTGCCCAGATTCTGAGCAGGACCCTCAGAGATGGCAGCAGCAGCTCACACCTGGCTGCTCTGCTGCCAAATGGTTTTGTGCAGCACAGTCCATCAGCCATTCCATCTCTGAGAGTAAGGAATTGGCTCTTGCACATTTTCTATCTTCAGCATTTTCTATTTACTAACCCTTCAGAGAATGATTTCCTGCTCTTTTCCTCAAATTTCCACAAGAGCTTCCCTGAGCAACTTCACAGCAAATATACATAAAGAGGTAGACACTTATTTTTTCCTGCTTTTCCTTCTCCACACCATCTGATGGTGGCTTTACCACCACTTTGAAAAAGCCCTAGAAGAGGATGAATTTGAATGCCCCAGGGAGATCAGAAAGCCATGAGCTTTTATTCACCTTCTTCTCTGAAACAGCTGCACAACTTTTAACTCTGAGTCCTTGAGGAAGGCTCCCAAAGTCTGCCAGGAATTCCTGAGCAAGTACCTGAGAGCATCAACCTGGACAGGTGAAAGGAGGCTGGAGATACACCAAATTTTGGTGGATACACCAAGAAATTGGCAATTGTGCTGCTGAGGTGATCCTGGGGTCCAAACAAGGAGCAGGACCAGCAGCCCTCACCTCTCCCCACTGGCTGAGGGATAAACCCTGCTCTGCTGCTCCCTTGCCAAAGGATAACACATTTAAGAGGGAGGGGGAGGGAAAAGAAGCTGCAGCAAGTGCTGGCAGTTATGGCATAGCTGCACCCTGAGCTCAGCAGCCCAGAGGAATGCAGGCAGGACTGACAAAACCCAGCTTTGTGCACAGCACGGCCCAGCCGGGCTCTCACGCTGCTCCCGAGATTAGAGCACATTGGAGGTTTTGTTCCATCAAGGCATCACTGCTTGTGCCTGTCATCTCCAGGCTTGGGCCAAGCAGGAGCAAATTATCCATTTCACAACTGCCTAGAAATAAAAGGAGTTTAATTTAAACTAAAGCTTCAGTGCAGGAGCAGGTGCTGACTGAGTAATCGCACAAAATGATTCATCTCATGAATGATTTCCCAAGTTGGATGTACTCAGTCTTGAATTCCTGTCTGTAGGCACAGGCACAGTTCAATTATAAGGCCAGCTTGCATAGCAAGTTTTAAAATTAAAGTCATCTCTGGCTGCTCAGAATATCAACCAAAAAAGCCCATGGAAGTGGCTCATGTATTGCAGCAGTGCACCTCAGAAGGGCACTGAGGAAACTAAAAATTCCTCATGTAACAATTGTCACCCCTGTCTCACTTGTAAATACAACAAAGTTACTGAAATTATGTAAAAAAAGATGCCAACTTCTAAGCAATGAAGCCTTAAGAAAGAGCTGTTCACTGTAAAGATCATCATTCCTAATTAAGTGCCCAACCTTGAGCTGAGCAATAAACAGGGATCCAGCCACATTTTGACACAGAGAAGGACAAAGGTCAGTAAAGAACTAAAACTTTTCCAACCCTAACAAAAAAAAAAAGTTGAAAATGCAGTTTCTAGAATTAGATTGTGTAAGCTCAGCTGAGCTTGTTACTGATGCCACTCACAGCTGGCCAAGCAAGGTGCAATAACTTCAACCCTGACAACTCCCAGCCCCTGAATCACACAGGTTTAATACCAAGAGACAGGACACAAAAGTGAGGGGAAGGAGATGAAATATTGCAAAACAAGTTCAGCTGACAGAAGTATTTATCATTTTACTTCAAATTCAAAAAGAATGAGGCAGGAGGCTGTTTGAGCATGATGGATTTCAGTTTTTTTCTACCTCATTTCTTGCTTCAAGAATGTCCCTGCACTCAGCCATGAAGACACTGCACGTGACACTCCTGGAGGTGTACAAGCAATCTGGATGTTAATGGTGTTGTCACCTGAGTATTTATATTCCACACCTGCCTGAGTGGACCAAGTGAAAGCCCAGAATTCTCAATGTAACAATAAAGGGACCTGTAAATCCCTCACATGGCATTTACCAAGTTCTGCTGGGATCATCATCCTGCACTTTGAAACTCGTTAAAAGCCCTTGGGGACCCTTTTGGGAAGTCAAGATGTAATGAAAATACCAAGAACATTAATGGCACATTTATCAGGTTCCATCTGCTCCTCACAACAGAGAACACCAACCATCACTCCCAACTCTTTCAGTCTCAGAGCAATTTTTCCCTCTCCCATTTGAAGATTTAATAGACCTTTAAAAGGAAAAAAAAATGGTCTTATTTTAGTTTCAATTCTTTTCTTCCATATCTGGGGGTGGATATGCCCCCAAGGGAGGAGTTAAATCAAGATTAACTACAAATATAGATCAATAAGATGTTTTTAAGAGAGAAGCACTGCACCTGTAGGCAGTTCTGGCTTCTCCAACACCAAGTGTTCCCTTCCCCTCTTAGGCTGTTTCCGATAAACCTTCTCTGCAACAGGATTAAAGGCAGGCCTAAAATATCAGTGCTAATTTGGTGCTCATCAAGATGTCCTCAGGGAAACAGGATAAAAAGGAGAGACTAAGCATAATTATACAAGAGTAATATTAATAGGCAAGCTGGGCTTTAGCAACAAAAAGTCAACAAGTTTTCCTTAATATTTCTCCCGAAACACTCGTGTGTCACTGAATAAAGAGGCACAATAAAACAAAGCCATACTTCCTCTAGAAATCCAGTGGGGAAATTGGAAGGGAAGAGGGAAAAGAGAAAGCCAACTGTGGAAAAAGCACTAGAGAAAAATTTGTGAGCGCTGCTTTTGCACTATCAAATCTCCCTTGCTGGTAAAGTATTGTCACAGCCCTATCGCCCTAGAAAATTCATTTTCTTAAAGAAAATCCTGCTCTGTGGCAAATTTACATGGCCCATAACTTTGAGCAGGACTGAAGAACACCAGCAAGGCTTGCAAGTCGTATAACCAAGCAGAATTAAGGTCAACATTGTCCCAGGGATTAGGACAGCAGTTCCTTATGATCATGTCAGCAATGCTCTGTGGGGCCAGCACCAGCCCTACCCCACTGCTGGGCTTTATTCCAGTCCATCACCCCTGGATATGGGTACTCCCTGCTTCACCTTCTCCTCAGGGAAATGAAGGGAAAGTGCAGGAGAAATCCACTAAACCACCTGTGAAGTAACACCCTACTACCACAGCACTTTGAAAAATAATTACTGGGGGAAAGAGAGGGGAAATCCAGTCTGCAAAGCTGAATTGCAGGTTATTATCTTCTGCGGTCAGGCACTGGGTAATGAGTCTTTTCCTGAAGAGAAATCCTGACTGGCATAACTAGAATGCAGCCCAGGACTTGCTTGTCCCAAACAAGAGCACCTTCAGCTCAGTCTTTAACACAACTGCTGCAGCAAAGGCAGCACCCAGCACTGCCTGAGCTTTGCTTTTCCCTGCAGAACCAGCCCCAAACCCCTGCTCCCTCACCACTGACCAGCTCATCTGCAGTGCTCAGCCACGGAGAACAATTCTGCAGGACTCAAGAACTCTACCAAGTGCTGGCTAGAACAATTCTGCACCTCCCAGAACCCGTGCTGTCTGCCTGGGGAATCCATTCCCCCCCTGAGCGGGGTCTCAGACCTGTGCTGTGTGCCAGAGCTCTTCCCCCACCCTCTGCCCCGTGTCTTTGGCAAGCACTGAGCCACATTTCCAGCCCATTCTTCCCTCCCCACAGGGCACAGGGAGGGCTGACCTGGGCAGCCAGGGGGGCAGGAGGTCCCCCCAAACAGGAAATTCTTCAGGGGGCCAAGAACAGAGCGGGGTTTGATGGCTGCAGTGCTTCCACACAGACTCTTCCCACCACAGCACTCATGGAGAACTGCAGGGATTCGTTTGTATCCCCAGTTTAGGAAAATTCAGAGTGCTCCAGGAATGTTTAAGACAAGGAATAACTATGGAGATGCACATGCACCAGTTCTGCTGACCAGAAAATCCTTTGCTTTCATAATCTAAATAAAAATCTCCATTTTCTTATTTAAGCACAAATATTAAGCATACAAAACCTCAGCAAAGCAGAAACTGGAAGCTGAGCTGTGACTCTCCATGCTCTGAATTAGAGGCATGAAAGCACTAAGAAACTGAGTAACACTTTACTCACTGTGCCCAATTCTCAGCACAGTGAAATTGTGGTTTCAGAAATCAGGTTGCTCAGAGTCACAGCTCAGGTCCAGGTATCCTGTTCATCACAGTAAACAGCTCACAAACACCTGGAAATGAGTAGTTTGTGATTAGCTGCAAGGAAAATAAACATGATTATACTGCACAAAATACCACTGAACAGGCCAGGAAAATCCAGCCAACCACTTTCATTAATCTAGATTAGTGGCCAGGATATTTCTATTAGGGGAAGCTCATATTCTCCAAAGGAATGGCATTCCTATGGTTTCAATTTCAGGTTTGAATCCTAATAATTAAACTTCAGATGTCAAATACTGGAAACACAGCAGCCACTCATATCAAAAGAAACCTATGGATGTGCTGCAGCAGCAGAAGCAGGACTTGCAATAATACTGGAAAAACTCCTCTCCCCAGCCCTCTCTGCCACCCCAGCTGTATCTCCCACAGCAGCTACGTGCACAGACACAGACAGGAACTGCACAACAACACTTTTACAAGCATGTGTCACTAACTTATCAGCAAAAGCATCCTGGCCAAGGATTCTGCTGCAAATAAATGCTTGCAGACACCTCTGATGATTAATCTGAAGCATTTTGATTAACCCAGCTAGTTCTTGGTTGGAGACGTATTTCTACCAGCCAAAACTTCCTGACATATTTTCTGTTTCATTGAAGACCGAGTGCTGACTAAAACACAAGGCAGAGCTAGAAGATGAAAGACATTTTGCACATTGTGTTAAATACTTGATAGGGAAAACCCATCCTCACCAAACCCCGGGCACACTCAGTAGCTGACCTTGTGTTGCCACTGATAACCAGAAAACAAACAGAATAATGTAATCATCTGCTGCTGTTAAGACAAATATTATTTGGTGCTCTAATGACTACAAAACCTTGGTTGTTGTAACTGCAAGTTTTATTTTCCTGGAGACAAAGTCGGTTCCCTGAAGTGTCTCTGCAGCACAGGAGCAGCAGGGTCAGTGCCAGAGCCCCCCACTCCACCCGACACAAACACTCCCTGCTCAGCCTCCCCAGCACTCATGCCTGTGCTGGAGTTTTTATTTACCCCTGCAACGCAGTTGTGCAGACAAATCACCAATGGGGAATTCACTAACTCCTGCAAATGCCTCCTAAAATAAACAGGGAGTGGCTCCATACAGGTGAAGGGCACCAGAAACACAGATTTGGTTACCCTTAAACAAGTTATTCCCCAAATAATGGATCCCATTGCATGGGTTCCATCTACACTCATTCCAAACTATGCCTTCATTAGTTCAGATGAGAACTCAGACTATCTAAACCAAAAAGAAAGCAAGCACAGAGAGATTCGGTACAAAATAAAAACCTCCACCATCAGAAGGAAAGAAAAGGGGACTGTAACCAAACCTACACCACCATGTGCATTTTTTTTTTTTTATTCCAGCTTCCAAAAATAGTATCATTTGTCCATGTAGCAGGATCTCCAGAGAGACAAATGAGTACCAGCAGGGTATGTGAGCAAATATATGGAGCACCCAGAGTGTGGTAACTGCTGACATTGACTTACTTTATTAGAGGACATTTGTCTCAAGGACATTTCAGTGTATTCTTGAGACCATTTCAAGAGGTGCTTTCAGATTGGGAAGCACTTAATCACAATCCACTTGAGACTGCTACAACAAACTCCTTAAAATAAATCTTAAGGTTTGCTCTGCTACTATTCCACATGCACTTATTAGGGCTCCTCTGATCTGAGCTGTTAGAAGCTGCTGTTCTGGTCAAGAAGTCAGAGTTTCTTTCACAAAAACAGAGTCCCAGGCATCCACTGGGAAGCAGAACAACTCTTGGTGGCCCCAATTTGCTGCTCTCCCCCTGCCTGTCCCTGCATCACCCCACTCTGCTGGCACAGCTCTCCTGAGGTGAAAGGACACTCACCAACCTGTAGTTGATTATTAAGCAGCCCTAAAGACAAAGTCACAATTCGAGAAACAAAGACTTGTGTGATGTATTTAAAGACATCAAGTGTCTAAAATAAACCAAAAGTTAACATTTAAATGGTTGGTTAAGCTGGCAGCAGAAACAGCTTTCCCTCAGTTTGTGTGAAGTGGGTCAAACAGATCTTCCCCTCCTTCCAGCCCATCCTCAGCTAGCAGAACACACAGCAAGGTGTGCAGAGCTGGCTCCTGGTTATACACACCTGGCTGCTGTCCCCACATCTTTAACAGCCCCCCAAACACGATTCAGTACTGGAATGAGCTGTGCTTCCAAAATACTGTGTCAGAAATGCAACTGTGCCAGTTCAACAGCACGTGCTCCTTTCTGTCACGTCAGATTCAGTTTTTGTGTTTGTCCAGCACAGCCTCAAAGCCAAAATTCAAACCATGAGCCCTCCATGAACTCACTCTATTCTAGTACAGACACACATCAGTTAGGAGAAAAAGAAAGAAATTCCTCCAGGTTAAGTATTTCCCTGACCTCTTTCTGAACTCAAACCCACCATCATTCCATTGTCACCTCGGATTATTTGCCAGCTGCCAAAACACCAACATTTTTATAGCTCTGCCTTTCCAATCCCACTCTTTTACTCTTCCTTCATCCACAGCCAGTGCACAACAACTTTGGACGTGCAACTTAGCTCTTTTATTTGAGGAACAAAGTATTTGTGACTCAACTCCCAGGGCAGCAATGGCCCAGCACAGCTGTGTTGGTGTCACCTTGCTGCTGCACCTCAGCCAGTCACACAAATCCCCCTTTTTAAAACTCTGATGGCACGGGGCTGGGTAAGGAAACCCCGAGCTGCAGGTACACTGAGGAGTTGCCAGGTAGCTGTGACAGCCCAGAGACTGCTCCTTACCTTGCAGCATGCACCTGTAGGCAGATTCTGATATCGCGTAAATGTGCGGTGGCATCTCGTGGCGCTTCTTCCCTCTGTACATCTCAATGATGTTCTCTGAATAAATTGGGAGGTTCTTGTAAGGATTTATGACTACACAGAACAGCCCTGAATAGGTCTGGAAAAAGAAAAAAAGAGCAAACATTTCTGTTAGTAAACAGTATTGAAATAAAGTTGTAAAGAACAGAAAGCCTTTTCACAGGTTCTAGAATATTTATCTTAAAACAAAATTGAGGTGCTTTTTGCAGAGCAACTCGAAGTACATGCTATATTCAAATTATTGGTTTCTAGTTCTCTTAAAAGGCTCTTTAATTACCTGCATAAAAAGTAATTTAAAGATAATAAGCGTAGGTAAATTTGAAGAGGAGTATCTGATCTCTTTCCCACAGACATTTAAATCTCTCTTCCGTTTGCCAAGTTCCAGCTTTATGGACACCTTTTGATGTTCAACTCCTTCAGTAAAATGTGCATTCCAAGTTATCTTCATTTTGAAGGAACTGATAATACCCACTGCTCTGGTAAATAAATTATCTGGATGAGGGAAGAGCCTATGTCAAACCACCATCATTTCTGCTGTCCTGCCACTGTCATGTGTCCGTCCCTCCTGCCCATCAGCCCTTCTCAGCCCACAGAGGGGTCATTCCCTCCCCTGCCCCAGCCCAGCTGAGGGACAGCCTGGCAGCCAGCCCTGCAGATGTTTCACACCCTCCTCGCAGAGCTGACACTCCACAGAAGTGGTCTAGCAGAGTACCAAGGAACCAGCACCAACTGGACACGGCTGATTTCATCGAGACCTTTCCATTCAGCCAAAATGCCTGCAGGGGCACAGGACTGAGCCCACACTGAAGCAATGCCCACGGGGCTGCACTTCCCCTGTGCAAGCAGCACAGCCTCCTGCAGTGACCTCCATCCCTGCTCCCCTGCAGTTATCCCTGAGCAAGTTATGGCAGAACATCCCTGGCAGGAGAAGGAGCACAGGCAGCCACGGACCCCGGGCTGGGAGGGAGGACAGATGAGCTGGCCTGGCTGGGGATCAGAGGCTGAGCTCTGACAGACACTGCTCCCTGCACACCCACAGCCCTCCCTCCCGGGTGCTCCCTGTCCAAGGAATCTGCTTGGCCCCAGCCCTTTCAGCAGCACAACTGACTGCTGTAAGAAAGCAGAATCTCTCCCTTCACCCTTATCCCCTCACACGCTTGGACAGGGTGTTCCTTTTGGTCACCACTGAAACTCCCATCTTTACCAGCTCAGGAAGGCAGCAACACAGGCCAGGTTTGGCAGAAATAGGAAGGATCTTTCTGAATGTCAGGAAAAAACAAGTTTCTTACCTTCGCAGGTTGAGAGGAGAAAAAGAATGGGGAGAATAAGCAGAAACCATTAACAGCTTTTAAGGGTTCAGAGAACTGAGATGGTCACTCAGGATATAACATTTGTCCATTTTAAAAAGTATTTCTGCTACAGTGGTATGAACACAGTTGCTGATGGTCCCAATCTGCCTTTTTTTTAAGTATAAAAGATTTTATTTGGAGGAAAAGGTGCCCCCCCTGTCCTTTCTACACCTCCACCAGCTTCTGGAAAGACAGGCAGAAGGTGTTCTCTGAACTGAGTCCAGGAGCACCATCAGCAAAGAAAAAGAACTTGGTTTGAAGCCAGGTATCCTGACATAGGGACATCTCATGTCCTTGCAGGAAAATGCTCCCTCTGCTTTGGTCAGATCTGCTGGATGATAACTGCAGGGCCCTACCATCTGAACAAGGTGTTTATTTCTCAAGAGAAAGGAAACACATCTTATCAGGGCAACTGAGCCAAGCATAAAGAACAACTTATCAGCCATTAACTGAACGGAACATGGGGCTGTTGGCAAGTGGGCAGTTCCTCCCCAGCCTCCTTTCCTACCACTGTCCCTCCTGCCAGCATCAGTGCTCTTGTCCTTCCTCACTGAGCTGGACACTGCTGCAGACAAATGTCAGACAGAACTGGCTGGGGACAGAAGCACTTCCCTGCCCCAACTCCCTCACGGTCCCTGGTGAGACCGGGAGGGAGGGAAGGCAGGACAGTTATTTTAACACCTTGGTGTAAGCACACAAGGAGCCAATTAACTGCTGAACAGTGGGCAGCCCTTCCCAGCACCCTCCCTGAGCTCAGCTGAGGTCACCCACATCCCTCTGCCACCACCAGCAGTGACATGCAGGCTCTGAGACCTGCCACAAGCCTGCCTCCCAGTCGAGGCTTCAGGTGAGGGTAACCAGAAGAGAGAACAAGTTTGCCAAGCCCGCCACAGAATCACAGCTCAGAAGCATGGAGCAGCACCTCCCTGGGTATTGTAAATGCAGGTGAACCCAGTGGGAAGGAATGCTGATGTCTGACTCCAGTCCAGAAGGATGAATGATTTCTTTATTATAACTATGCTAGAATACATTAATATACTATTTAAAGGAGATACTAACACTACAAACCTACTTTTCTAACTACCGTCTCTAACTCGTGCCTCTCTCTGAGAGTCCAGCCACAGCTGGGTTGGATTGGCCACCAGGCTCAAACAATCCTCACCAGAATCCAACCAAGCAATCACCCCAGGTAAAATTCTCCACACACATTCCACATGGGAAAAACAAGGAGCAGAAATAGAAATTGTTTTCTCTTTCTTTCTCTCTGTGCACCTCTATGTAAAAATCCTGAGAGAGAAGAATGTGCCTGCCACCCCTGTGCTCCTCCAGCGCAGGCACAGCTCAGGAGGGAGCTGGGGACAGGAATTCCCAGGGCCAGAGCCCAGCCAGACCTGTCCCAGCCCAGCTCCAGCAGTGCCAGGGCACCAGCCCTGGGGCCAGCAGGGCTCTGCCCCCAGGAGGGCTCTGGGTGCCCTGCTCTGCTTCTCACCCACCCAGAGATTGGCAATTTCCCTCCTGCCCCTCACCTGAGCAAGGACACAGCTCCCAGAGCAGAGCTGGCTGAGCTGTGAGGGAATTACTGCAAAACCCACCTGCACTGGTGACCCTCCTGCAACACAACACCTCCACGTCTCTGCAAGCTCACCCAGAACTTGGACTTTGTTTTGGCATTTTGTGCTCCCAAAGGAAAGCTGTTGTTTTCTCCCCCAGAATCACTGTCCTTGCCCAGACATAAATAAATCGATCTGGTAAACAATTTAAAATATATATATTAAATGCTGGGATAAAACAGTTCTTTGAAGATTATCCTTCCCTCCTTCCTCCAGTTGCTTTGGCATCTTTAGTTTATTTCCCCAGCACAGACATGGAGTAAGTGTTACTATTTGAGCTACATAAAGAATTAATAACCTAGAAAAACCCACTTAACAAACCTCTATCAATAATACCTAACCTGGAAGCCTGTCCAGGCTATCTCTTGAAGCAGTAGCTGATGAACCTGTGAACCTGGAAGGAATGGAATAAGCAAAGCCCAACAAAACCAAACCAGAGAAGACCAACAAATATCCTGGGCAACTGAAAAGGGTTAATTGAAGAACCTTTATATCAAACAGGGCCGAAATAGAAGTTATGAAGCACAAAAGTCTACATTTTGCCAGTGCTGGGGTTCATTTATTTGAAACTAAATCTAAAGGAAAGGTTTTAATCCCAAACCATTGCCTCTGTGCCATGGCAGCTCTTTGCATGCAGCACCCTGAACTCCAACACCTTGATTTCCTGAATTTGTTACCCACTTCACTCTCCTGCTGTTCCCCTGCAGAATTTCAAAATGAGACCTTTTTCAAACCAGCACCACTCTGCACAGCCTCAATTTATTCACAGGAAGATGGAACTGAATTTTCCCAATTTCCTGACTGCCATCTCTTGCAGAAAGCAATATATGAACATATTGGTGGGCTGGCTTCATGGCTTGGCAGGCAGAGAAACACAGAAAGGATGCTTTTAATGAGCCAAATTTAATTGGGAGGGACCAAATGGTAGCAAAATCCTTCGCAGCTGTTTTATAACTGCAAGTCTCCCAGTTCATCACTGTGCCTAAAAAAGCAGGAAAGGGCTTTGTGCATGGAAACCAAACACATGAAAAGTAGAGATTGTTTAAAACCCCTCCAAAAAGCTTCTTGGTGAGCAGCCCCAGGAGGAATTATCAGGAATACATACACATCTGCTTAACAAATGGACAGCCATTTAATGAACCCTATCCTGCAGTGGGTGGACTGGGATGGAATTGTCAGGTGGGAATAAGAGCTGGGATCAGCACTGCTGAGCTCCAGTAACAGCCCAGGCTGGATGGAGAACCAGCCTTCATTCATTTTTCAGCTGACAGAGGTGGAGGAGCACATTAAGAATTGAAAGGCAAGCAAAGATGCTGATTCACCTTGAGCTGATGGATCAGCTGTTTGAACACATTCCTGCTTTACCCAGGAACAGACAGCACCAACCCACAGGCACAGGACACCCTGGAATGCACTCTCCAGGCAGGGCTCCAGACACAACCAGTAAAGGAGAGCTCTGACAGAGAGGTTGGTTATACAAGCTCCCCTTCAGGACACTACATGTGCACTTTGAAGGGTTCCAGATGCTTCCAGCCTGTATCCAGTAGTTTATCATGTAGTAATTTGGGTTCTGGTAAGCTGTCCTGACCTGCACAGTTCAGGATCCTGGCACTGACCTGTTTCCACCTCCATTCCATCCCCACATCCTGGGAGGGAGGTGGCTGTGAGTGAGCTGGCAAACAACCCGAGTTATTCCCAGGTGAAAACACTTGGGAGTTCAGGCTCCATCTGGAGCCAGGCCTCATGGCCTGTCCTCCCTTACACCCACATCAGCCCTTCCCTGCACACACATTGTGAGGAGGAGCTCGGGGTAAATGAAAGTCCTGGTGCTGTGCCCTGCACAAACAGCTCCTGGAGCTGTTGTGGCTGCTGAGCTGGTCTCTTCTGCCGTGCCGTGCCATGCCATGCCAAGGCCTCCTCAAAGCACCACCTGAGAGCTCCTCAGCACCATGAGGTGCAGGCTGGGCAGCTGTAAGAACCACTCTGCATCACCAAAACACAGGCTCAACGTTCGTCTGCACTTCTTCAAACAGAAAAAGTGACAGATCCACTCTATTGCTACATAAATAATTAAGCTGAAGGAAGCATCTAGACAGCTCTCCTTATTGCCTGAAACAGAAACCAGCCATTCCCAGCCCAGCACTATCCCATAACTGATGGAGTGGAGCACACTCTCCAGTTGCTAAATTGCCTCAACAGAGCATTTTCTTTGCCTGGTTTTCACTTCCTGGGGTTACAGACTCACCTTTCACACCCCAAGCTGAGTTCCCTGAGCAAGACATGGTTTTCTCACAGAGCACTTTTCCTCCCTGAAATTATCCAAGTCAAGCCTTTAAAGAAGGGCAGGCAGCTCTCAGGCCAGAGGGGATGAAGGTGAGGCTGTGCCCTGGAACCAAAGGGTGTTCAACAAGGGCAAGGAGCAGCCTGGGGAGCTCAGGGCAGAGAGGCTGGGATCACAGCCACAGATTTACTCAGGGCAGGAGGAGAATGAGAAAGGGAACGAGCCCCACACATACACCGGGCAGCAGTGGAAAAGCTCAGCCCACACCACAGCTGATGTGTTCTCCAGAGGTGGGGCTGAGCAGAGGCTCAGCAGTGCTGAGTTTCCACGCTCACAGCCTTCAGGTGATGTGCTCAGAGAGAACCCCCAGCCCAGGCCATGCCCTGCCAGCTCCTCCTCTCACACAGACACACTCAGGGTCACAGCCTGGCCTCAGAACTGCCTCAGCCACAGCAACTGCTCGGAGCTAAAACATGAGCTGAGCTTGCACCAGGGCCACAGGAGCATTAATATCCTTCCACAAGGCTCCTGGAGAGCTGCATGTCAGAGCCTGACTGCTCCACAGACAGCCCCACAGCAGCTCTGACACAGGCACGGGCTGGAGGGGTGTCCTGCAGCACACTGCACCCACCTGAGCACTTGCACAGGAGAGAACAATGCCAACTGCTGCTCCTTTCTACGCTCTTAACCCACCATTTTTTACAGAAACACAGGGTTTGACAAGAACAAGCCCTTTTTCATACCTCTGCTTACTGACTCACTTCCTTGAAGTCCCTCAGACATTTCTAACCCTGCACAGAGCTCTCTCAACTTGATCACATTAATGAGTCTTCCAAAAATCAGAGTCAACATAAAAAAAAAGTTCTTGTGTCAAAGCAGTTCCAATGTGAAGCCCAGCATTTCTTGTGCCACGTGCTGGGTATTAGATCCAGTGATTGGCTTGTGGTAGGAAAGGGAATGAAGTAACAAACTCCATTTCTTGCAGGTTTCTTTTAATACCAATCTTTGACACTCAGTAACGTGAAACATTCCCAACTGGACCAGCAGGAAAATTAAAGCAATTAGAACACAGATGCTTATATAATACCAGAGATTGTTCTAGGTTACACTCAGGCCTCAGAGGAGGCAGCAGCTTAACAGAAGGAACAGCTTAAAGGCAGCTCCTCCAGTGCAGGGCTGTAAGAGCTGCCACCCACAGCAGGCTCTGGAACTGGGCACTGTGGCACAGCTCCCATTCTTTCCCTTTTCTATTCCAGTAAAATGGAAAGTACATTCAAAAGTGAAATAACAAGGCTGCAGACCCATTACAGAGGTAACACTTGCAATTATCAACAAATACCTGCTGCAGTGTTTTACTTGCACAATAGTGAGCATGTTTTCTACTTCCCTGGTGCAAAGAAAAGCCAGCAGCCCTGTGCCAGGAGAGCAGAACCAGCAGGAGGCTTCCAGGAACTCAAAGCCTCACATAAACAGCTTCCAACGCTTTTTCAAAAGTCTTGGCTTAAAAAAAAAACATGGGGGAGTGGGAAGATAATGCACAGCTCACTGGAGTCTGGGGACTCTGAAGCTGAATCTAAACCTTTCCTCAAGCTTCACCAGCTTGCTGTCCTTCCTCTAGGAACAGCAAAACTCATCACTCTAACCTGACTCTCCCCACAGCACACACACCTGGGTGCCTGTCCCCACCTGAGCCCCCAAATGCAGCCCAGGGCTCCCCAACATCCCCCACCAGTCACAAGAGACCATCTGGACACTGGCACGGAGTCACACGTTTGAGAAATTCTGTTCCTTTTATCCTGCTGGCTGAATGGGGTCAGGAAGCAGTTCAGGAGAAGCTGCAATGATTTATGGGGTACCAGAAAGCCACACAACCACCTGTGGGCAAGGCCTGCCTGCAACAGATGTGGCAACAGCAAGGGTTTTTAAAATAAATCACTATAAAGCACACTGAAATTGGAATACTTTGGTTTTACTGCAGCTTAGTTACACCCTGTGCTTGAGTGAGCAGTTCCCTCATCCCATCCTGCTGCAGGGGAACTTCTGACTGCACAAGCCAGACCCGTGGTCCTGCCAGAAAAGGCACTCAGCCTCCAAAGATTACAGACCCCCTGAGTGGGAGCTGTGCCATTTATCCCAGAACTGTTCAGCGTTCACCTGCACTCACCAGTCAGACCATTACAACCCAGCCACCTGCAGCTCAGCTGCTGGAGTCCCTGGAAAACCAGGACTTTGTGGCAAACCAGTACAGCCATGAGAGACCCACTGGTTTTGACAGGATATTTCTGTCCACAAGAGGTACATAAGGTGATGCTTCTAAATTTAAAATTTAAATTTAAAATTTTAAAAGTGGGATTAAAGAGTCTTTCTTGCCATCAAAAGAGCTTTAAATTGCTGGGTAAAGTGTCACCTAATGTCTATCACAGCTTGTGATAAAGAATTAAGTGTGGTCTTGAAAGAGCAGCATGCAGGGCTGAGGGACCCTCACCATCCACTCTTCCCAGTGGATTTCATTTCTCCATCCCATTGTCTGATTCAAAAACTTCTTCCCCCCATGAAATCACATTCTGCAGACACAACTTGAGCACAAACCAAACTCTAGGGCTGATATCTAGAAGCCTCCACAGTGGCATTTTACATGCAGGTCTTGTAAGAATAAAGATGTTTATCCAGGGTACAGAGCTCAGTGAGCCAAAACCACTGACTTGAACTACTCCTTTCTTAAACCAACACCTCCAGAAAGTCACCTGGAACTCAGTTCATGGGATAAAGATATTCAGGAAGCACCATAAAACCAGTCTGAGCAAAATGATGTTTATTCCAAATCTTCAAAGGACCTCCTAAGCCTGTGGGCATTCCTCCTGGGTGCCCTCCCAGTGAACCACCTCCAGCTCCTGATCTGCAGCTGAAGGATGTCACTAATGCAGCCCAAAGCCAGGATTAAAGCTGGCCACTCCAGAGCAGGGCAGCCACAGCAGCTCAGTTTTGAACTGGAGAATCAACGTTCACAAGCATTTGCAGGAAGTAAAACCCCCTCCAGCAGCACGTGAAGATCCATTTAGAGCATTAGTGACTCAAATGATAGGTAAGGAACATTGATACCTCTGGAAAAGCACAGGACTTGGGGAAGTTCAGCCATGAAACACAAGGGAGAGTGAAAACTCCAAGCAAAGGCAAAAGCAATGAAAAAACAACTGAACTACCTGCTGCAGGTGGCTGCACCTTCACAGAACCAGCACTAACACTCCAAATAAACCTTGTGGCAACCAATGGAATAGATGATGTTCAAAGTAGAGCAAGAAATTAAAGTTATGTCATCTCCAGAGCATAACTGGGATGGCCATGACTGACACTCCAACCACCTTTCCCAGCATTCTTGTACAAGCCCTGCTCCTTCTCACGCTCTGTGCTGCCATGAGCAGAGCCCAGGACAGAACTGTCGGAGTCTCCCCCAAATTGGGGTGACCCCGGGTGGTGGTAAAGTCTCTCCTCCAACCCGTGCCTTCAAAGAAAGACTCAGTAGTCTTCAGTTGTCTGGTCTCAAGGCAGTTTATTGCAATAATCTCAGGGCACACAGACTCCCTGACATTCTCTCTGACTCCTTCTCCCTCTGCGTCTCTCTCGCCCAAGGGCTGGTGCCATCTTTTATATCACACATTACCTATTAAATGTTTATAGTTTTTCCCCAATGCCTATCACCTATATTGAACAGTGGCTTTCTACTCTAAACCAATCTGTGAGTGCCAACACCACCAAGAACATGGGGGACAGGAAGGAGAAAGAAGGAGGACAGGGCACGCCCAAATCCCTCCATCTTAGAACTTCTGACCCCCATGTACAAAATTCAGACCCCTCTGTACAAGGCCTAAACCCCCCCTGTACAGCACTCAAAAATCCTTCCTTTCACTTTGTGATTACTTCTATTATAATATCTAAACTTTTGTGATTTCTTGTTCTTCCTGCAAAGTTGGTAAATTGTTCCATGGATCAGATTCAAAGCCACAGGGGTTTCTGGCTGCCTGCCAGGGTCTCAGAGGCTTCTGCCCTGGACCTGGAACATCCAAGAGTGTCTGAGGGACACCTTGGGTTCCGACACAGGACCAAGCCCTGACACCATGCCTTTACAAGCCCTGATCTTCCACGCTCTCCACAGCTCAGCAGTGGTGCTCAGAGCCTGAGATCATGTCTCTTGGCAGGCATCAGAGATGCTGCAAGTTCCAGAAACTGCTGGCCATCCCTTCTTGGATGTTACATGAAACCCTTGGAGTGAGCACCACTGCCCAGGTCACTGTGGGCCTGAGTCAGCCTCCTGTTCCTGCAGCAGCGTCATGTGGAGATCACAGCCAGATGACTGCACCCACCAAAGCCCTCAGCTCTGTCCTTTCTAGGGATTGAAAGGAAACCTGTGGCTGCTCCAGCTGACATTCTTGCATCTTTCACTTCCTAGAAAGGCAACACCCCATGCTGCCTGTTGGGAAGTTCCAGGACACCTGATCAGATTCACCACCTGCACCTCAACTGCTTGAGACCAACACCACAACACACCATGTTCATTTGGTTTTTATGGCAGTACTATCTGGAAAGCCAAACCAGCTCCTGTCAGCACGGCCAAACCACCAGAACTCACTTCAGCTCAGCTCACTTGGGCTCTTTTCCTTACACCAGGCAAACAGGAACCGTGGGCTGTGCCAGCAGCAGCAGTGCCACACTCATGGAGTTCAGGGATGCCCCACAGAGCCCCTGACACTCAAACCCCAACAGCTCGAGTTCCTGCAGTGTCCCTCTGGCCTGTGAATCTCTGCAGCATTCAGTCCTCCACACAGCCCAGCACTGCCCTTCTGCACACCTTCACCACCTAAGCCAGGTTTAATTTCAGCCCAGCAGCCAATCCTTGCAGCTGCACTGAACCAGTGCTCTTGGGAAGAGCAGCATCCTCCAGCAGCCCCTGGAACCCAGGCCTCCAGTAAAGCCCAACAAATCCTGGAGTTCCTCAACACACCCAAGCTCTCCCAGCTGGGGCAGGGAGGTCTGTCACAAAATCACATGCACTGACCCCCCTGCGAGGCAGCAGCATCACACAGGCGAGGAACAAGCTCCAGCCTGCCCCAGCAGAGCAGCAATGAATGCTCTCAAAGGTCAGGCACCTGCAGGACCTCAAACCCCACATCCATGAGCAGCCAGTGTCTCCCAGAGGGGGGACTGTCAGACCCAGATGACAGTCCTGTACCCTGTGTGCACACGAGTGACAGGTTCTGACACCACCCCACAAGCACCTGGGCCTGTGTTTGCACTCCCTGCACTACAGCTTGCTGTGACATTTAAGGCCTGCAGGTTTTTAACCTTCATAATGACATACAGCTATAATAGTTGTAATGAATTTCCTAACAGCCATAATTAGGATTGATACACAGACTGAAAACTTTTGACCTATCAACTTGTTTACTTTTAGTTTTCAATCTAGTCTCCATTAATTATGCAATTAGTTTCCCTATGCAGGAATCATTCCAGAAGTATTTTTCACCCAGCTCTGCTGTGAGCACCTTGGTGTAAAGCCTTGGAAGAGGAAGCTGACAAGGACACACAAATACAAAAAAAAAAAACCACTTTGTAGCTGTACATAATTTTTAATAAGTCCAAATCTTATCAAGGGTCAAGCTAAAAATGTACCCCCTAATCCCCAGATGGAGGGGAACATGAGCCAACTACAGGACTAAATAAAGTGGATTTAAGTGTTTATAAAGTGAACCAAGCATTTAAGCAGATGTTCCAGTGTCTTTTGAGACAGAAAGTCTCCTTGTAGCTGCTCCTGATTCCCCGACCCAACAAGTCACTGTGCAACCAGTCTGCCAAGAGAGCAGGAGCTGCTCCTGACTGCAGGCACAGAGCTGGGACAGAGCCCAAGGGAGGAGCAGGGTCAGACAGCACCAAGGGCACTGAGATTCCCAGCTCCAGAGCAAGATGGTGATAAGGCAGATGTTCAATCAGTGCTTCAAAACCACTGGAAAAAAACAAGCTTTATCTTATTGGTTTATTTTAAGCACTTGAACACATCCCTTCCTGGCCACTAGGCTGATATTCAGTTCCAAAAAGACATTTTGCACTCCCAGTACTCCCAAACTTCATATTTTAAATACCAGCAGAGCCTCTTATTGCCATTTTTAACACGCAGCAAGTTAAAACAAGAGATGTGCTCATTCACATGAACAGTTAAACACAGCAACCCAGCAAAGCGAGGGTTTGTCACCTCCCTCAGCTCAAGGAAGCCACTTGCCAGCCACTGCTCACTGGATCAGTTCAGCAGGAGGCAAGTGCTCCAAGGAGCAGCACCAGCACAGCCCCCCCAGGCTGCCACTTCACATTCTGTGGCTGAAAGATGCTCACAGAATTGTATTATTTGTTTTATGACAGAGTTCTAGACCTGTACACAGCACGGAAAAAGACTTTGGACTCGTGCAAACGCTGGGGATACAAAGTATTTAGGCTGCCAAAATCAAAGCCAAGACCTAACTCTAACAGCAGGGACGGCAATCAGGTAAGGTCAGCTCAATTAGCACCCAGAATGGACCCCATAATTACTACTTACATAGATGAGCCCAGAGTAATAGCGATCCTTTAAATTATGCAGTACAGAGGCTTCGTTTAAACAGGTTAATTCTGCCATGTCTTCCACTTTAGAGAACTTGGGAGGATTCATCTTCTGAACATCGTCTTTATTGACGAGCGCCTTCTTCCCGTTCTCCGCCAGTTCAACCAACACCTCGTCCCCTTTCTCCTCCTTGATGCTGGCTGCCTCGAAGCCATGGCGCTCCGAGGGGATCCACACCAGCTTCTTGGCAGTCCAGTCGGCCTGGGTGGCAGGGTTGTAGATGACAGCCCTGTCCACGAAGAGGTACCGCTCCGGATCCTCCTGCCCCGAGCGCTGCGCCATCCCGGGAAGAGCAGGCTCCGCTCCCAGTCACCCTGCAGGCAGAGAGGGAAAAGCAGGGAGCACGTTACACACCCTGCTCCGTGCCACAGCCACTGATCCACCAGCAACACCTTCTCTGGGAGAAGCAGCAGCAGCAGGCATCGCTCCCAGCCTGGGGAAGCTGCTGCACGGCTGAGGCCCTGCTCACACACACCTGTGCCACACTAAAGCTCAGTTACCTGTCCAGTGTCACCCAAAGGCAGTGCAGGACAGCCAGCGGGGACTGGCTCCAGCTGTGCAGCAGCAAGGGAGAGACATCACAGCAAGAGCTGCTGCGGGCAGGAAAAACACGCACCTGTGCTCCGGGCTCAGATAAGGAACAAGAGCAAACACAGCAGAAGCTTGGCAGTAAACTCAGCTGTGATGGAACAGTGGAAAACACAAATACAGAGACAGATACAAACCCATAAATCTGCTCACTGGATTCTGCTGCGAAAACCAGAAGGCGGCAAGGAGGGGTTTTAAAAAGGTGGATTTGCAACTACAGACGAGAACTTGGGACACTTGGGGCAGCTAAACCTTGCTCATATTCTTCCTGAAAACCTTTGCATTTCTACAGCCTGCTCCCGTTCTCAGTCCTGAGTGCTGACATCACCATATTCCAAAAAATGTCTCCAGATCTCAAGTTTACCTCCAGGCTCAAAACACTGCAAGGAATGATGCTGGATTTTCCAACAGCTCCACGGGTAATTTGAAGTAGAGAGAAAAACCACTGACTGACAAGAGCCCCTGTACACTCATTTTACCTGGCTGTCTCTACCCAAGAGAGGCAGGCCCTTGTCCCTTCTGTAGGCACTGCCACCACAGCCAGGATTCCTGGAGCTGGCAGATCCATCTGGAGCTGCCCACGGAGCCCCAAGGTAAAGCCTGACCCCTGGTACTGAGGACTTTAAACGTCTTGGTTTGTAACACACAACATCTTCCCTGCTGAAGAACCTCACATTGGCTACGGAACCCTTTCCCAGCAGGTAACCCAAAGGCCAGCTTGGGAACAAAGCCAGGGAGGCTCCCAAACTGCATTTGTCACCTTTCCTACTGTGGCACGTGCCCTGATGGAAGGTCTACAACCCAACCCTCCTGAGAAGAAGGTATAATTAAACAGGATAATTGCGTCTCCATCTAAGGCAGAGAGATTCGTTACATTGTCCAACTTCAGGGTACAGCAAGCCTGAAGTCACCGAACCCTTCAGAGGTGCCAGGAGCAGAACTCTTAGCACAGATGGCTTAATTCAAATCAAGATATGATGACTCAACACTTAAAGTATTTTAGGAGAGCCTCTCCGAGAAAATTTCCATGAATGAAGATGGAATCGTCCAGGGGACACCTCTAAGTGACAGCTGGACTCTTCCGCCAGGAAATTGAAGGTTTAGTCAATGAACGGCACATTTGGCAGGAGAAGCCCACAGATGAAATAAGCGAGCTTTGAAACCCACGTGAGAAAGGTGACTGTCCCCACGGTGCCAGGCTCCAACAAAGCCCTGGAACGCCAGTGCCACCCTGGCGTGCCAGTGCCCCTCGGTGTCAGGTCCTGAGCTCCCCGGGCAGGTGAGACACGGCCCAAGGCGGCCAGGACTGCGTTTTCACACACCGAGGGGCACGGAAACCTGAAGGTCAAACAAAGCTCATAGGAGAAAATTAACCATTATTGCAGCCCGACGGAATTAAAGGGTGAAGACTGAGACGAATGCGTTCGTGCACGCGTGCGTGCACCGGGCACACAGGAATGGTGCAAGCGGCGTGAGAGCAGTTCCCGAGATAAACCCGAACATCGGGGGAGCACAAGCACTCTCAGGGTCATCCTTCCAACCCCACAGAGCCCATCACAAAAGCCCCTCTGCCGAGGCAAAGCAAGCTGCAGCTCACCCTACCCAGGGCTCCCCCGCTAACAATGGCATTCAAATGAAACACACAAATGAGCGCATTTATCATGCAGGAATCCCAACGGACGACGTGCGAATAAAGGCAAAAAAAAAAAAAAAAATCCAAAAAAAAAAAAAAAAACCCAAAAAAAAAAAAAACCCTCACGCACGTTCTGAACAAAAGGGGGGCGGGGGGCGCGGCGGGGCAGGGCCGGCGGGGCACCCCCCGGGCCCGAGCGGCGCCCCGGGGCCGCGCCGCGCTGCCCCTCGCCGGGCCCGAAGGACAAAGAGGCGGCCGCGGCTCGGCCCGGCGGCGCCCGCAGCCCCCCGCCCGCGGCCCGCGGGGAAGGCAGGAAATGGCCGAGAACGGCCGAGAACGGCCCCCTCCTCTCGCGGCCGCGGCCGGCACCGGTGAGGGGGGAGCGCGGCGCGGGCGGGCGGCCCAACAAGGGGGTCTTTGTGCGCCGGGCCCGCCGCCCCCGCCACACCCCCGCCGCGGGCGGGACCCGCCGAGCGGCCGCCATCCGCCCCCCACTCCGGTGCCCCCGGCCCCGCCGGCTCACCTGTGCAGCGCCGGCCGCCGCCCGCCCGCCGCCCGCCGGCTCCGCCGCGCCCGCTCCGCCCCGCGCCCGCCGCGCTCCTTTAGCGCCGCGCCGGGCCCGCCGCCCCCCGCCGCACCGCCCGCCCCCGCCGCCGCGCGCCGCGCGCCCATTGGCCCGCGGCCGCGTCCGTCAGCGGCTCCGCGCGCTCCCATTGGCCCCCGCCGCGGCCGCTCTCCGGCCACAGCCATAGCAACCTCCGCACGCCGTGGGCCGGCCCGCCCCCGCGCCCCGCCCCGCCCCCTCGGCGCCCATTGGCCGCCGTCACCCCGCAGCGCCGCTTTGATTGGGCGGCCGCCGCGCCCGTCACGGCGGGCCCCGCCCCGCGCTGCAGCACGGCCGGCGGGGGCGCGGCCCCGGTGCTGCGGCGAGCGGCGGGCGCGCGCCTCCCCCGCGCGCCCCCGCGGCCCGTCCCTGTCCCTGTCCCCGCCACCGCCACCGGGATCGGAGCCGGGCTCTGCAGAGCCCGGGCCCGCTGCCCACGCGGCCCGTCCCGCGGACCCGGCCGCAGCCCCCCGTGGCCGCCCCCCGGGTCACTCCCCGGACGGTCGCGGGCACGCGGTGTCCCGGGCCGCGTGTCCCCGTGCCGCCGCTGCCGCCCCTCGGCCGGCCCGGCTCCTGTTTGCCGCTCCGGAGCCATCTCCCCGGGGTCCCGGAGCCCTCGCGTTGCGGCTCCGCCGGGGCTGCGGGAGCCGCGGCGGGGCAAAGGCGGCGCTTGCGGAGCCTCCGAGCGCCGCCGGCGGCTTTGGGCTGGATGCCTCGGGGCTGCCCCCGAGCTCCGGGCTCACCGCGGACAGCTGCCCCGGCCTCGCCCGCCTCTGCTCCCTGCCCGAGCCCCCGCGGCCCTGCGGCGCCTCCAGCACGGCCCGGCACGGCACGGCACGGCACGGCCTCTGCCCGCCCCGGCCGCAGCGAGCGAGGGGCTCGGCGTTAAAGCCGTTTTTGTGAAAGGAATTTCACAATTTGTGTTGGATGCTCGCGGCTGCCGGCGCGGCCAGGAGCGGGGACGTGCGGCAGGAGGGAGCGCCAGAGCTGCCCGGGGGCACGGCTGGAACCTGCGGCACCCTGGGCAGGGCTGGGGACAGGAGCAGGGACGTGCCCCCTCCGCCCGGTGCTTGGGAAGCAGGACTTGCTGTGATCTGGAACGGGAGCGTTTCAGATCACACCCGCCTTTACAGTCCAGCTTAGCGTTTTGGATGGGTTGTAGGGTTCAAAAGGAGGCAGTCAGACGAACATGGGGTGCCGGGCTCCTGGCACGGAGCTGGGCATCACTGGCTCACCCAAAGGAGACAGACAGATGAACAGTCCTGGCACGGAGCTGGAGATCACGGGCTCACCCCAAAGGAGACAGACAGATGAACAGTCCTGGCACACAGCTGGGCATCACTGGCTCACCCCAAAGGAGACAGACAGACAAATGTGGGGTGCCAGGCTCCTGGCACAGAGCTGGGGATCACTGGCTCACCCCAAAGGAGGCAGACAGATGAACAGGGGGGGTGCCAGGCTCCTGACACAGAGCTGGTCATCACTGGTTCACCCCAAAGGAGGCAGACAGATGAACAGGGGGGGTGCCGGGCTCCTGACACAGAGCTGGGGTTCACTGGTTCACCCCAAAGGAGGCAGACAGACAAATGTGGGGTGCCAGGCTCCTGGCACAGAGCTGGGCATCACTGGCTCACCCAAAGGAGACAGACAGATGAACAGCCCTGGCACACAGCTGGGGATCACGGGCTCACCCCAAAGGAGGCAGACAGATGAACAGCCCTGGCACAGAGCTGGGGATCACGGGCTCACCCCAAAAGAGACAGACAGACAAATGTGGGGTGCCAGGCTCCTGGCACAGAGCTGGGGATCACGGGCTCACCCCAAAGGAGATAGACAGATGAACAGGGGGTGCCAGGCTCCTGGCAAACAGCTGGGGATCACTGTCTCACCCCAAAGGAGGCAGACAGACAAATGTGGGGTGCCAGGCTCCTGGCACAGAGCTGGGGATCACTGGCTCACCCCAAAGGAGGCAGACAGACAAATGTGGGGTGCCAGGCTCCTGGCACAGAGCTGGGGATCACTGGCTCACCCCAAAGGAGACAGACAGATGAACAGGGGGTGCCAGGCTCCTGGCACGGAGCTGGGCATCACGGGCTCACCCCAAAGGAGGCAGACAGACAAATGTGAGGTGCCAGGCTCCTGGCACAGAGCTGGGGATCACGGGCTCACCCCAAAGGAGGCAGACAGATGAACAGCCCTGGCACACAGCTGGGGATCACTGGCTCACCCCAAAAGAGACAGACAAATGTGGGGTGCCAGGCTCCTGGCACAGAGCTGGGCATCACGGGCTCACCCCAAAGGAGGCAGACAGATGAACAGCCCTGGCACAGAGCTGGGGATCACTGGCTCACCCCAAAAGAGACAGACAGACAAATGTGAGGTGCCAGGCTCCTGGCACAGAGCTGAGGATCACGGGCTCACCCCAAAGGAGGCAGACAGACAAATGTGGGGTGCCAGGCTCCTGGCACACAGCTGGGGATCACGGGCTCACCCCAGCCCCTCGCTGCACACAGATCAGCTCCCGCACAGCTCCTGGCGCCCGGGTTTCTCTGAAAGTCTCCCTCGTAATTACCATTGCAGTGGGAGGCCTTGCACGTCCTGTTTCTCCGAAAAATCAGGGTGTTGACTCGCAGGCAGATGAAAGCCAAAGGGCTCGACTGGTTCCTCCCCTGCGTTTCGCTGTGCAAGGGCCGTGCCCCAGCTCGGTGGCCACTGCCCCGAGCAGCCCCAGGCAGCTGAGTGAGGCAACCCCACGTGCATCTTGGGCTGCCTAAACACAGGCACGTCCCAAGAGCCACGCTCCTGCCTTGCTCAGCCGTCAGGTCTCCATGAGATGAGACGCTCAGGCAGTGCTCACGGAGCAGCACCAGCTCCCTGGCAGTGCCAGAACTTCCCAGCAGAGAAGCCTGGTGAGTTCTTGGCTCCCTTTGGAAAGATCACGGGCACCAGGAGCAGCACCAGGAGCAGCATCATCACCAGTTGTGGTCACCCCGCAAGGCAGCCAAGGCCTGGGGATGGTGCAGCATCCAAACCTCGACGCCCTCACACCCCAGGGCAGCACCTCCACGTCTCCCTGCTTCCAGAAAACTTCTGTTTTCCATTCAGCACCATTTAAAAGAGAAATAGAAACACCACCCAGAAAACATTAATCTAGGCACACGCTGTTTGAGGAGTTTAGTTTCTTCTGGGAAATTATTTCCATGGAAAATCTTTGAGGATCCTGTAGATGCCATGTGGAGTGTGACAGGTTATTATTTTTATCACACAAATTATTTTTATCCAAGCTCATGTTAGGAAGGAATTCTCCAAATCCACTCAATGCCTTTAACCCATGGAGGGAAAGATAATATTTCTGTCCAGCCCAGGAGACTGGAAAGAGCAGAGGCTGGAGAAAGCAGAGAGAAACTTCTTCCATACAGGATTTTTATTTCAATAGAAACTCAGCTGGTCACTAATCCTGAAACTGCCCCTTTACACAGAAATCTCTTGATGCTGTGGCTACCAGGGCGTGCTTGAGGCAAAGCCTGTCCCAGGGGTGTTCCAGAGCTGGGACCAGGCAGGTCAATAATGAGAACCACTCGAGCCTGAAGCAGCACTTGATATGTTTGAAACAACACAGAGAATTCAAGCAAAAAAGGCTCCATCTGTTTCTAAAGCAGAGGTCTTGCTGCTGGTGGCATGGCCTGTGAAGCTGCTCTCCACGCTGGGGGACGTTCCCCTCGCTCCCCAGGCTGCCTGGGACAGCACCAGGCAGGACAAACTCCTCTACCTACAGAGCATCCTGTAGATGCCATGTGGAGTGTGACAGGTTATTATTTATAATTATTATATAAATATTTATATAAATTATATATATATATAAATAAATATATATATATCAATATTTATATAAAAATTTATAAAACAGCCGTGACATCCCAACGCTGCTTGTCCTGTCCCATGTCCCTGCAGCATCCACAAACAAGCCAAATCCCCCTCGTTCCTTGGCTGTTTGGCACTTTTGCCTCCTGCAGAGGTTGGTGCCTCCCTTTCTGTCTGTGGGAGATTTTGGGTGCATCTCCAAGAGTTACAGACCCGGGTCTGGCCCCCCAGGAGCCCCTGCAGAGCAGAACACCTCTGGGTCAGATTTGTCCCCCATAACCCCACGTCCTGAGCAATTCGGAGCCAGGGTTTAGATTCAATATTTAAATGCAGGAGTCTCATATGCACAGAACGAGGTTTGAGCCTAGTGGTGACAAGGGGACACCCAAATAAACGTGAATTAATTTCCCAGTTCAAATCCTGACCTGCTGTGACTTTGGGTGGCCACAGGGAAGAGAAGTCACGGTGCCCATGGCAGAGGTGAGGTCACGTTTGAGGCACAAGGTGCTGTGACTCCTTTGAAGGAAAGTGGAGGAAAAGGCAGAATTGCTCCTGTACAAACTGCTTTGTTGTGTGGGATCAAAACAGAGAGGTGTAGGGATAAAAGATAAATTATTCCGCGAGAAAATGACTTTACAATAAACATTTCTATGTGAGAAGCATGAAAGGAATGGGAAATTCAAGCCTCATGCCTGATGCTTGAGTTTCAAAGCTTTCTGAGCTGTACTAAATGGCAGTAAGATGAGGTTACATTTATTTCTTGCAGCAGACTGTCCTCCAGGGCCACACCGGTCATTTCATCTCGTGTGTCAATAGGAAACGTTCCCAAACAGGAGGGATCAGCACCAAACACCAGCTCCATTGTCTCACCCAGCATATATTTCAGTCCTGGAGAGTTTTAAAAGTTCACTAAATGAGGAATGGAAAGTCTGCTCCTTCCTATCCAGAGGGGATTGCACAAGGGCTGGCTGGCCAGGCTGCAGGGCCCCTGATGTCACAGCAGCAGAAATAGCCCCTCTGCAGGGAGTGAGCACCTGCCAGGCTGCAGAGGGACACCTTTGGGGGTTGCAGTGCTCCCAGCACACCTGGCAGCCAAGGCATTCCATGGAGCATCCCGAGCCTCCAGGAGCTGGAAGGGCTGGAGCTGGGGACAGGGCTGAGATCCATCCCATATACACACAGTCACAGAACCCCAGAACCCCAGAACCCCAGAATCCCAGAATCACTGGGTTGGGAGAGACCTTCAAGACTGAGTCCAGCCAGCCCCAACACCTCAACTGAACCCTGGCACCCAGTGCCACATCCAGGCTTTGTTAAACACACCCAGGGATGGTGACTGCACCACCTCCCCGGGCAACCACTCCACAACTTTATCACCTTTCTGTAAAAAAACTTTTTCCTAATATCCAACCTGTATTTCCCTTGGTGCAGCTCGAGGCTGTGTCCTCTGGTTCTGTCAGTTCCTGGAGAAAGAGCCCAGCCCCAGCTGAGCACAGCCACCTTTCAGGAGCTGCAGAGAGTGCTGAGGTCACCCCTGAGCCTCCTCTTCTCCAGGCTGAGCACCCCCAGCTCCCTCAGTGGTTCCTCACAGGGTTTGTGTTCCCAGCCCCTCTCCAGCCTCGTTGCCTCCTCTGGACACACTCCAGCCCCTCCAGGTCCTTCCCAAACTGAGGGCCCAGACTGGACACAGCCTCGAGGTGCTGCCCGAGCAGTGCCGAGCACAGGGGAATGGGAGTTCCACTCCTGATCCAGGCCAGCAGCACCAGGATCCCGGATCTTGCTGGATCAAGACCTGGGCGTGCAGGGGGACCTGTGCTCAGCTGCTCCTTGCCTCCTGCCTTCCTCCTCTCCACCCATCACGCTGGGAAGGAGTGGAAGCTGGGAAGGCAGAGCAGGATTTTCACAGCTGTGCCTTCCACTCTCAGCACGAGGGTTTGCTGTGCAGGGCTCTTCCCTCAAGGAAAAGGAGGGATCATTCTCAAATCTCAGATGAAACCATTCCAGCAATCTGAACCTCCCTTCTCTCCTCGAAGCAGGAATTTGTCGGCCAGATCTGCCCTCCCCTGCCCTGCTCACCACGCCCTGGGATCGGAAATGTCCCGGGAAAACCACGTGTGGCCGGTTTGGGAAGCTGCCCTGGTACTTGTGTCTGACTGAGGGCTTTCACTTCTCATCCCAAGGATGCCAGCTTGCACTGCTGAAGCACTCGCCCCTTGCAATGTTGTTTTTAAGGGAAATTATTTACTTATTACACAGTGGAAAGGCCAGAAGGAAGTTTCATTGGGCATTTTAGAATCAGAGGGTAAATCAGGCTGGAAGGAGCATCACAAGATCCCCTAGTTCAACCTAGCCAGGATTTTGCAGACTTAGATAAAGAAAATGGTGGAAGTCTCCCATGGATCCACTTGGAAAGGGCACATTTCCCCAGGAACCTCTGCCTTGCCCAGGACTGGCCATTACTCAGCACAACTGCAGGATTAGGTGTGTGGATGCCAGCAGCATGAGCCTGTCATGCAGAGCTCTCCCGATGGGAAAGATTCCCCTGCTCACATTTTGGCTGTGGCTTTGTTTGTGGCCTGGTTTCCCCATCCTCATTTCCCACAGACAGGGCTCAGTCCTGCTCCAGCACCCACCGCCCTGCCTGGGAACCCCATTTATCCCCTGCCCTCTGCCCACACTGCTGGGGGAACTAACTGCCCCATAAAATGGGGAAATAAAACCCCATTAAATGGGGAAATAAATGCCCTGTCTGTACCCAAGCAATCCCAGCAGGATTATCTGATATCTGTTACATAAAAATACCCAAGGGGTGCCAAGGCACACGAGCCCCCTGCACGGCCCTCGGGCTGCACTGGTGGAACAGGATGGGACCTCAGTGCCAAGCAAGCCTCTCCTGCACATCCCAGCTCCACCTCCCACCTGCTCTTCCAGTGCCCACATGTGCCAAAAAGGAGGAAAACCTTTCAGAGCCTCCTCTGAGGAGCAAGCAGCACCCAAGAATTGATGAGGACAGCATCCAGCAGAGCCCAGAGGAGAACCTTCCACCAGGAGGGGAGATCTGATGGCTGCTGGGGTGCCCTGGGAGCCTGGGCCCCCTTTTAAAAGACAAAGAATGCATTTGGGATGTCTCCCTGCCTTGTGAGAAGGTGTGAGCTCCTCAGGCCCCACCTGAGGAAGGCACCAGCAGCTCCCACCACAGCAGCAGCCTCCAGGGCCAGCAGCAACCTCAGCTCCTTGAGACCTGACCACAAGAGCTTGTGTCTGCCTAAGAAGCCCCGGGGGAGCATTCCCAAGCCCTGCCTCGTGTTTGGACAGGGGCACGGGTACTGCCAGCTCCCCTGACCCTGTACAACCCTCTCACACTTCAAAGCGTGTGCTTGCCCAGCCAGGCTCCAGCCCTGCACCCCTGGCCAGCTCCAGTGCCCTGCAAGTGGCAAGTGATGGCGTGCAGGGTTTGCCCAGGCAATTCCAGTGTGCTGGGGGTTTTCCCAGCTCCACTTGGAGCCTCCCGTTAGGCTCTACAGTCTTTAATTGGAGCTGATTTACGGCATTTTTATTGCTGCAGACAGCCAGCAGTTGGCACAGCAGGCAGCTTTAATATTACTTTTGCATTTTGTTATTGAATCACCAGCTTGGAAGGCAATAGTGGTGCTTTTTATAGCTGCAGCCTGGCAGCACAGCTCCTGCCCGGGCTTTGGAGAGCTCGGGGTGCCCCTGGGGGCCCGCTGACCACAGCACACCCGGCCCCGGTTTGTGTGAGCAGCTCAGGGACACAGCCCTGCTCCCTGCTCCCTGCTCCTCCCTGGGCCCATCGTGCCTTTACTGGCCTGCAGGGCTGGCCCTGGGGCTCTCACCTGGAGATTTTCACCCTCGCAGAGTGCAAAACGCAGCCTCTGCTGCGGAGCAGGAGATAGAGTCCGGGCTGCACCCCCAGCTCAGGACAGCTCAGAGGCGGCAGAGCAGCATGTGCCAGCTGCTGCCACCCTCCTGCGTCCAGCAGAGACCGTGACAGGCACCGTGGCTTTGGGATGTGTCTTTTGCTGCTGCTCACACTCTCCATCCATGGTGTCGCTGCCTTTCTCACAGGCGTGCGGGATCTCCAGGATCCCTGTCCCGGTCCAGCTGCCCCCTGCGCAGGGCTGCGAGGAAGCGTGCCTGGGAGGGAGCAGGGTGGTCTCTTTATCAACCCCTTACACACAGTTTGTTTTACCGTGCTCTGAAGGAGCCCATTCGCCTTCCCACGTCTCCTCCGTGGTCATTCACCGCTGGCTGGACAGCGGGAGGCTCCAGCCTGGGGGACAGCAGCTCCACACGCTGCTTCGTGCCGGCTGGAGGAAGGCTCTGCCCTGGAAAGCCTGCGGGCTGCCAAGTCACTTCTGGCTGGGGAATGTCCTGTCCCTGCTCCCACCCTGCGGCAGCCCAGCTCTGCCGGGGGAGCGGGGAGTTCCCTCGGCAGCCCGCGGGCACCGTCTCATTCAATCTATTCAATCCCATTTAATGACTGACTGAGCCCTGCTGGTTAATTAAGCAGCCAATACTCAGCTATCAGCTGCTCGGTGAGTTTGTAACTCATACACCGAGCCCTTGCCCGGGCTGGCGGGGGGATCGATCCCAGTTTATCCCGGCAGATAGATGCCCTGGGGCGGTGAGGATGAGCAGGGTGAGGATGAGCAGTGAACCCCTGGCACAGCACACACAGCTCATGGCACTGCAGAGCCCAGCCCCAGCTCACAGGGCCTTCCCTGTGCCAAGGGGAAGAGGAGCTTGCACGTCCCTGTGGGGGTCAGGCCGTGTCCCCCCTTTGTGGCCTGAGCACTGGGATCCTGCTGGCAGTGTCTGTCCTCTCCAGAATGTGCTCTGCAGCTTTACCTTGGCCCCAGGCACAGCCCTCAAAGGATCACAGCACCCTCAGGGTTGGAAGGGACCTCTGGACACCATCCCCTCCATTCCCCTGCAGGGCAGCTCACCCTGAGCAGTGACACGGCAGCTCATCCAGGTGAGGTTCCAGGGCCTTTGCTAATGTGGTGAAGGGTCCCCAGCTGGCAGAAGGGGACCTGCAGCAGCTGGCTGGGGAAAGTTTCAGCCTCCCCTTCACACCGTGAGCAGTCCAGCACTGGCAAAGGGCTGGAGCAGAGCCCCCTCACCAATCCCAGCAGGGACAGCTCAGCCACGGAATGACTTCTGAAACATCTTCAGTGCTTCCTCCCGCCCTGCAAAGGCACTGGATCGAGCTCTGTTGGTGGAAAACGCAGATGCTGCCATGTGGGGAGTGGGAGAAAAGCACAGCCCAGAGCCTGGAGCTCTCGGGTAGCCAGAAGTGGGTGCAGAAATGCAGAGTCCAGCTCCTGCAGCGCGGCATCGGGGCTGAGAGGGCAGAGCAGGGGAGCCAGGGTGCTGCCAGCATGGGCATCCCTCCCCTCTCATCAGCAGCACCTGATCCCCATGGTTTCCCAGCTCCTCTGGGAACGTTTTCATGGGCCAGTCCCCGTCCCTGTGAGCATCTCCCCTTTCCCTGAGCACTGCCCTGCTCCCACGCAGGCAGCATTCCCAAATCCCACCTTGGCACAGCCTGTGCCAGTGGCATGCAGAAGCTCACATGCTCCTCAGTGGCTGCTCCCAGCTCCCAGCCAGAGGAGGGCTGAGCACCACGGAGGCCAAGCTCTGCAGAGCTTTAGGATGAAGAAGACAAAGGTGATTTGCAAATGATTCAGTGATTGAGTTTTTAATTGGACTCGTGCCTTTCCTCACCTGTTTAAGATGGATGAGATTGGCCGGGGCCTCTGGAAGGGCTGTTGGTAAAACAAACAAACAAACAAACAGGCTGTTAATTATCCTGGATGTTCCCCTCGGCTGGAAGGCACTGCAGGAAGGTCTGCTGCTCCCCAGGGCTGAGCCCTGCCGGCTTCAGGTGCAGGGATTTGTGTACCAGCACAGCAGAGGCTGCTCCCAGCTCTGTGGAACCCCTCCAGAGCCCAGTGGCACCAGTCTGCGGGATTTAGGAATTTAAGGGCATGTGCAGATGGAGCCATGTGGCCTCCCCCACCTCTGCTGAAGGATCCTGGTGCTGCATTTTTAACAGACGCCCTTCCTGTGCGTGCATTTACAGCCCGGGGTTTAAAGAGGCTGAAATGAATGTGTCTTTGGTAGCTCAGCTCTTTGTCATGGTTTATTTATTAATTATTTCTTAGCTGTCATTTTGCATGTGTGCTGTTATTCAATCACCAGCAGGGTGGAAGCTAAACCTGATTCTAGAAACAATAAAATGCCCTTTTTCTGTGTTGTTTTCTACTGGAACGGCCTCTGCAGGTGCTGCTGTGCCTGAAGGGCAGAGAGGCAAGGGATTTTTCAATGTTAAATCATGTGGAAATCAGCAGAGAGGGGGAGTGTTCATACAGGGGCTGTGTTTGAATAATGCTGAGCAATGATGGCTTTGCATGGTGCAAAGAACACCAAAGGAGACGAAACAGCACAGGAGGAACCAGCAGAGCTTTGAGGTGAAGGAATCCCCTAATTCCAGCCCTGCAGCAAAGCAGTGAGGAACCACTGACAAAAACCACTGGGCCACTGCACCCAGGGGCCACTCTCAGCTCTGGGGGCGTGGAAATAGCCAGGGGGGAGCAAAGCCACTGATTTGGGGTGTGTAAAGGGGCAACTGTGCCACATCCAGGCAGTTCCTGAGCATTCAAAAGGATGGCAGCCCATGCTGGGGGAACAGAGCTCCTGACTCACAGCAGGACACGCAGCCAGTGGGGGGTTTCACACACACATCCTCGTCAGGAATTTCATTTTTCCACAGGGCTCTTTCCCCTCCATCCTCCCGTTTCAATTTAAATTCCCTGTCAGGGTCCCAAAAGAGGCCAGTCTTCACCCCCAGCTGAACGTCTGCAGGACCTGTAATGAGTTAGGGCTGAATTCCTGCCAGCCCTTCTGGTAACGTTTAGAGAGGCCCTGGCTCCTGGCCAGACCCAGCGCTGGAGGAGAGAAAGGCAGAGCTCGACAGGAGTGAAGATATTGCAGGATGTCTGGGAGACAATCCCACTCCGGGTGAGCTCACAGCCCTCTGCAGCCCCTTTGCCAGCACCGGCAGCCACAGCGTGTCCTGGGGCTGCTCCAACCCCATCCTTGTGGCTTCTCCAACCCCATCCTTGTGGCTTCTCCTGCGCCCCACCCACGGTGTCCCCTCTGGACCTGCTCCTCGCAGGCACTGGGGACAGCAGGAGGTCCCGTGGCAGCACCCGGCCGTCCGGGAGCCACCTCGGCGTGTCACACAGCTCCTCCCGCAGCCTGTCCTGGCAGGAACCCCTTCTGCAGGGTCTGCTCGCACTCCTCCTTCCCTCCTGGCAGCGGGGCTGGCAGAGATGTGGGAGCCATAAAGGGCCGCTGCCAGAGAGGGGATAAATATTTGCCATTTCCCATCGGTCTGTGAGAGGCGCCCAGAGCCGCAGGCGAGGCGCAGTTAAAGGGCTCCGGGGCGGCTCGGCCGGGCTGCGCGGAGCCCCGGGCTGCCGGCAGGGCTGGGGGCACACAGCGGGTGACAGTCCTGTCCCCAGCCCCTCCCGGGCACAGCCCGGGCTGGTGGCAGCTGCTGGCCCACGGGACAGAGGTGCTGGCCAGCAAGGGTGGGCGCTGGAGAAGTCTGTCTGTTGTAAATGTCGGTGAACCCAATGGGAAGAATGATGATGTCTAACTCTATTTCAGAAGGCTGAATGGTTGCTTTATTATAATTATGTTATAATACATTAATATGCTCTATAAAAGAGGATACTAAATACTACATGCTACTTTCTCTAACTATCATATCTAACTCACAACTCGTGACCCTGTTCTCCAGAGCCCAGATTGGCTCTCAGGCCCAAACAATCCACCATGATCCAACCAAGCGCTCACTCTGGGTAAACAATTCTCCAAACCCATTCTACAAGAGAAAAACAAGGAGCAGAAATAGAAATTGTTTTCTCTTTCATTTCTCTCTGTGCACCTCAATAAAAAATCTTGAGAGAGAGAGAAATGTGCTTGCCACATCTGTCCAAGGTTTTCTTTTACTTCTCGTTACGCTGCCCTGATTTTGTCGGCAATAACTTCAGTTAATATCTCCAGGCCGAGCCTGTTTTGCCCGTGTTGGTGTTTGCTGAGGGATCTCTCCCGGTCCTCATCTCGAGTCCATCCCAGCCCCTCACTGTCCATCGCTCACCCCCTCGTGGGGCTCGTGCCGTGTCCCTGGAGCTGGAGGAGCCCGGCTGCACCTGCCCCGTGCCCCTCACACCAGGGCTGTGGCTGCCAGCTCCTGCTCCCAGCCGGCCCCAGCAGCGTCCCAGTGTCCCCAGGACGGGCTGCTGTCCCTTGTCCCCCACTGGCTGCTCCTGGGCCAGTCCCCACTCTGACAGCGCCGCTGTGTCCCTGCAACAGAGACGTTTGTCCTCAGCTGGGCACGTCCCTGGCTGGAAATTCCATGGGAAAGGGCAGGGATGGAGCCAGGGCTGGTCCCAGCAGGTTTTCCCTCTGACACCCAGGGCTCAGAGCACCCACACCCAGCTCTGCCAACTCACACTGGCTGATCGCATTTTCAGCCTTCCCTTTATAGGCACAAAAATGAACTTTTTTTTTTTTTTTTTTTTCTCTTTTTCAGCCCCTCGAGTCTCTGGCTCTCTGGAACATCCTCGCTGCTGCTCAGGGGTAACCAAAAGCTGGATGTGTAGGGGGAGGAACGTGTGCAGGCAGGCTGGACCACACACAGCCCGGGCCAGGAGCTGGGAGCAAATGGATTTGTTCATCCCAAATTCCATCCCCTCCTTTTCCTGGGCCCTACTGGAGGTGCTGTCCCTGCTCCTGACCCACCCAGCGTGGCTGGATTAGGTGGAACCCACTTCTACAGGGCTGTCTCATTTCTCCCCTCCCTGGTTCTGCTACAGGTGTTTTGTGCCTGATCTCTGCATTCCTGGCATGCCTGGAATTCCCTGATGCTTAACCTCAGATCCGAATTTCCTGGATTTGTGACATTTGGGTTTAAGTGAGTAGCAATGACCTTGTACAATTATTCACCCCAAACTTCTGCTCTTTGAGCCCCTCCATAACCCCAGCTCGATACCATTTTTGAACGTGACTTCTCAATTTGTTTGATGCCAAATCAGCCTCCAGAGCTCTGTCCTTCTGTTCAAACCCAGCTGATATCCCAGATCTGGTGCTGAATGGGGTGGCTCCAGTCAGAAATCTCTCCCTGTCTCCCACTCAGGGGTTGTGCAGCGTGGTGGGGTGCAGACCTGGAGCACTCCAACCCTCCATCCCACAGGGACAGCCGACACCTCCAGGGAGCTCTGGCTCACTCCCAGCCATCAGCTTTTTCTGTCTCAGCACTCAAGAAGTCCCTGCAACATTTCCAAGCTGCTGAGCCGTGGTGCAGAGCTTTTCTGCTCACCAGGAGCCACAGGGTGAGCGGGTGGGAGGCAGCTCCAGGGGCTGCTCAGGGCCTTGTTGCTTTCTGCCAGGTTTTACCTGGCCGCTGCTGCTTGCAGAAGTTGTGTTTCCTGGGAATAACTGCGGGGCAGGTGGGTAAAGGGTGGAAACCTGAAAGCCCTTGGAGGCAAATATCCACTGTGGAAATGTGTGAAACTCTTCTCAGGGAGAATTTCTTCACAGAAAGGGGGGTCAAGCATGGGAAGGGGCTCCTCAGGGACATGGTGGGTGTCCAGGAAACACCTGGAGGTGGCACTGGAGGTGACAAGGTGGGGATCGGGCCCGGGTTGGACTCAGTGGTGTTGGAAAACTTTTCCAACCTGCAGGGTTCTGTGATCCTGTGTGTTTTCCACCGTGGGTCGCCTCCCACCCCGATCCGGGCAGGACAAGGCCCGGCGGCTCCGTGCCCCTGGCATGGAGGATGCTGAGGGCTCCGGGCCATGGGGGGCGGCCAGGCTGCACAAAAGCAGATTTCATCCCTGCCACGGGACTGCCTGCTCCTGCCCCTGCTCCTTCTCCTGCTCTGCCCCTGCCCCTGTCCCTGTCTCTGCTCCTGTTCTGCCTCTGCCTCTGCTCCTGTTCCTGCCCCTGTCTCTGCTCCTGTTCTGCCTCTGCTCCTGCTCCTGTTCCTGCTCCCGCTCCTGCTCTGCCCCTGTCCCTGTCTCTGCTCCTGCTCCTGCTCCTGTTCCTGCTCCTTCTCCTGCTCCTGTCCCTGTCCCTGTCCCTGCTCCTGCTCCTGTCACTGCTCCTGTTCCTGCCCCTGTCTCTGCTCCTGCTCCTGTCACTGCTCCTGCTCCTGCTCCTGTCTCTGCTCCTGTTCTGCTCCTGATCCTGTTCCTGCCCCATCCCTGCTCCTGCTCCTGTCACTATTCCTGTCCCTCCTCCAGCTCCTGCTCCTGCCATTGCTTCTGCTCCTGCTCCTGTCCCTGTCCCTGCTCCTGCTCCTGTCCCTGTCCCTGCTCCTGCTCCTGCTCCTGTCCCTGTCCCTGTCCCTGTCCCTGCTCCTGCTCCTGTCCCTGCTCCTGTCCCTGCTCCTGCCCTTCCTCCACAGCAGCAGGAATTGCCCCTCGGGGCTGCCTGGGTGGAAATTCAGCAGGATCGGGGCCAGGGCTGAGTCACAGCGGCCCGGCCCGGCCCGGCCCTGCTCGCTCGGCGGCTTCCCCTCGCCCCGAATCGCTTCCCCTCGCCCCGAATCGCTTCCCCTCGCCCCGAATCGCTTCCCAGCTTCCCGAATCGCTTCCCCTCGCCCCGAATCGCTTCCCCTCGCCCCGAATCGCTTCCCAGCTTCCCGAATCGCTTCCCCTCGCCCCGAATCGCTTCCCCTCGCCCCTTTGGCGGGGAGAGGAAGATTTAATGGCTGATAGAGGGAGAAGGGAGAAATGTGATGGGAACAGTGGGCAGAAGTGACCGGGGAAGAGTCAGATTGGTATCACCAGGTACAAGTTGTCCCCCGGATACTTCCCACCCTCCAACTTCCTTTGTTGTGCAAGACTTTCTGAGCCTGGCGTGGTTTGTTGGTTTAGCAAATCTCCACAGATCGCTTTTTCAAGCACTTTTTCAGCCTCCTGGAATCCTGAACCTCCTGCAGACACAACCTCGGCAGGGAGTTCCCTGACCCACCCCCTTCCCGGGATGAGCCACACTTTCCTTTGGGCTGGCTTTGGCTCCTGCCTTCCTCCTGGGACCCTGGGCCGCGCAGTGCAGGGGCGGTGAGGAGCCTCATGCCCATTTTTAGGGATAACTCCGTTCTCCAAACCCTGGGGCTGTCTCCATCCGGGCCGAGCAGCTCCAGGGGCATCGCTGCTATTGCAGAATTCAGCTCGGGGGGAGCTGAGGGAGCAACAACCAGAGACAAATCACCCTCCCACATGGGTCCCGTCCATTCTGGGCATCCCTGCGTGGGGAACAAAGTGCAAAGAGTCTCCCAGCCCAGCACTGCTTGAGCAGTGAGTGGTGGGCTCTGCTCCCCCCATCTCCCCCCAGGCAGGGCGTGCAGGTGCCCCACGCTCAGGGGGTTCCTGCTGTGCCACCCTGGCTGTGCCCTGAGGCCCTGCAGTGACCCGGGGCAGGGGCTGGCACTGCGGGGTCACACGCCGTCCCCGTGCCCGGGGCTGCGCTCCCAGAGCCTCGAGAAGGAGCTCGGCATTTCCTAAACCTGCCCCAGCCTCGCTGGGCTGAGCAGGGCTGCCTGACTGGTTTCTATCCAGCTCGGCTGGTTTGGTGTTGCCTCGCTGCTTGCTGGCGAGACAACTGTATTTTCTGGTTCTGCTGGCAGCAGCTTTCATGTGGGACGAGCTGCTCTGCTCCCCTGAGCTGCAGCCTGCGACTGGGGGAGCTCCCTGCACACACAGCTCTGTGCTGGTGCCACCAGGCAGGGCCAGGACCTTCTCACCAGGGGCATGCCCTGGGGATGTCCCAGCCCCGTTGTCCCCTGCGTGGCAGCCCTGGAAGGCCTCGGTGGCTCAGCTCTGCTCTGCTGCCCCTGGCCGCATGTGGGATGCTGACCCAAAGGGCAGCAGAGCTCCTCAGGATGGCCAAAACCTGTCTGTCCTAATGCCAGGAAGGCAGAGAATGGGCTCATCCCCGAGAAGAGAGCTCTGTCAGCCCTGGAGGTGCCCAGGATGTCACACGGTGTCACACGCCCAGTGCCTGCTCTGGGTGTGAGGGGGTGATGGGTCAAGGCTGGACTTGGTGATCTCAGAGGTCTCTTCCATCCTAATGATTAAGTGATTCTGTGATCACTCCAAAGCTGGAAAAGCTGCTGGAGGGTTTGGGTTTAAGGAGGCTCCTTTCTTGACCCAGGGCATGCGCAACAAAGCCAGGAGTTGGATGCAGATCTCCTAAACCTCTTTGAAGTCTCCTCCAGCAGGCCTGGCTTCTTCTGCCATGTCAAGGGTCAGTGACAGAGGTGAGGGCAAAGAACCGAACCCAAGTGTCCCAGCTCCTCCTCCCCTGTGTTTGTTTCCACCAGGCTGACTCTCCACAAATAAAGGATTAATTGAGGCTGTTACAGTTAACTTGAAAGGGCCCTGCAGCATGAATTCGGGATCCTAAACACAACCAGTTTCAGGTCAGTAATTAGTGCACTTCACTCGTTGCAGGTGCACCCTGGGAGCTCTGAAACAAGTACAGGATCAGCAAGAAAAATATCTGGAAGCAATGGCAGTGATTTCAGAGAGCTCTCTGCCTTGAACACCAATTGGATTGCCTCATTAGGGCTGCTCCGTTACTGGAAAGCCTTTGGGCATTGGGGCAAAATCCTGACCTGACATCTACAACAGACAGATTTCACCTCCAGCCTACAGAGTGAGGGCCCCCCAAATTCCCATATTGCAGGCGTGGCTGGACCCCTTCCAGTGTGAGCATGGACAGGTCACTTCAGCCTCCTGGGGCTCATTTTCTCTGGTCAGCAGAGGAGTTTCTGTGCCGGAGGGTGACGGGTGTCTGCACAGAGCTGGGGGAAGAGTGAAGGGATAAAACCCCTCTGCAGGGCTCTGGCTCTGCCCCTGCCTCAGGGCAGCCACCACAGAGCTGGGAGCTCTTGGGCATTGCTGGGCCAGCACCCAGCACGGGGCAGGAGGAACAGGATAAATCCCAGATCCCGCTGAACCCCCCCACGGGCAAACCCTGCTGCTTTGTCCGAGCTTGTTGAGTTTAATTCACCAAGAAGGAGCCGACTCCTTTCTTCCAGGAGCTGAAACTCTTCCTGAACAGAGTCCTTGTGGGAGGTGATGGCCCTTCCTGGGGTTCCTGGGCAGTGGGTGGCCTTTGTGCAGAGCTGGGGGCTGGAGGCTGTGCCAGGATGAGATCAGCAACCCTTGGGCTGCGAAAGGGAGCTCCTGCAAGCGTTCTTGTGGCTGGGGTTTGCACACTGCTGTCCTGGTCCCTCTGCTCTCAGCCCCCTCTCACCTCTCCAGCATCCTGCTCAGCTCAGCCCTGAGATGGGCACTGGGGTTTTGGGAACTTTGCTATCCTAGCCCAGCATCCTGTGCTGCTGCTGGTACAGCGGCTCGGGCTGCAGGGCTGGAAATAAAACCAAAGGCAACCGAGCAAATCACCCATGATGGAAACAATGTGCCTGGGTGGGCAGCTGGTGCGAGAAGGGCAGAAAGGGGAGGGTCTGGCAGCAGCCCCTGTGATGCCAGCAGGGCTGGGTGTCCCAATGTGGCAGCTCAGTGCCACAGCAGCGAGCTCAGCCTGCCCACGAAGGGCATCTCCTCCCCAGGAGCCACAAGACAAGGTCAGAGCTGCCAAGGAACAGGGGAGGGGGCACCACAGAGGGGCCACAGAGACCTCCTGGGCCAGCCTGTGGCAGCTGGGACCCCCTTTCAGTCTCCAGTGGCAATTTCCCCATGGACACTTCCCTTGTGCTCTCCTGCACAGGGCAGCAAACCCCCCGGGAGCCAGTGGTCAGTGAGAGCCAGGACAGTGATAGCCATGGCCTGGCTGAGCAAATGCCTCAGGAGCCAGTGGTCAGTGAGAGCCAGGACAGTGATAGCCATGGCCTGGCTGAGCAAATGCCTCAGGAGCCAGTGGTCAGTGAGAGCCAGGACAGTGATAGCCATGGCCTGGCTGAACAAACCCCCCAGGAGCCAGTGGTCAGTGAGAGCCAGGACAGTGATAGCCATGGCCTGGCTGAGCAAATGCCTCAGGAGCTGGTGGTCAGCGAGAGCCAGGACAGTGCCCAAAGGTCCTCCTTGCCCCCTCGACACAGCCTGTGCTGGAGCATGGAAATCTCCGGGGAAGGAGAAACCAGCATGAATGTTTCATGTCTTTATTCACAGAGAGCCAACATCAGTGAAACCTGCTTGACAAACTGCCCCCTGAGGACTGCAGAAATACCTTTTCCATCTGCAAATGGGCTGTTAATAGCAGAAGATTTAGAGGCTCCAAAAGCATTTGATAAAAGTGTGTGGGAGCAAAGTCCAGAGCCTGAGCTAATACTGCTCTGCTGGATCAGGAACACTGGTCTGGGCTCTGGCAGGATGCAGAGAGTGCCAGAGCTACTGCTGGGGAGGCTCAGGGAGCTGCTGCCTCTGTAGCTGGGGCTCTTTACACCCACTGGGGGCTTGTCTAAAGCTCGGTGATTCATAACACAAAAATATGGTCGAGAGGATAGACAGCGTTGCTTCAGTGCTGGAAAATCTAAGATAAAGGCCAGAAATATTTTAAACTGAACTCCAGCAAGTCCAGAGATAGGGAAGGACGTTAGGGCTTCTTGCATGTGCCAAAAATAGAGCACATCAAGGAAAACAGCCTGGAACAATGGTGCAGGAAAAGCTTATCTCCAGGAGCAAAGTAGCACAGGTTTCTTTATAGTGCCTGAAAAAAAAAAAAAAAACAACAAAACAAAACAGAACGATGGCCTTGTTCTAGATCCTGATTCTCAGCTTTCCCAAACGGCCCTCCCAGATCAGGTATTTTGATGGACTTTGAGGATGCAAAGCACTGGGGGTGGAGGTGGCTCACCTGGCCGGGCAGGGCTGGCCCACACGTCGGTGCTGCTGAAGCTCGGTGGGGAACAGAGGGATTGCAGGATGTAATCTTCATTGCCACAGCTCCACAAACGGGAGCAAGCTGAGGATCAGCCCTGGGGCCGGTGCAGGCAGCTCCCAGCTGCTGGGGAGGTGCCAGAGCTGGTGCCAGGGGCAGGGGGAGCTGTGTGAGTGTCAGCAAGGGCAAAGCAAGGTGCTGGTCCAATCTCAGGCAGGTCTGCCACAGCTTCCTGAGAAATCTCTGGTCACATCTACCTGCAGACTGAGATGTCCCTGCAGGACAGGGCAGCACCTGTCCCCTTGCTCACTTCTCTGGGTGGGGGCCTGGAAAATCACCAAAGCCCTTCTGCAAAGCTGAGAGGACGGGAGCAGCAGGTCAGCTTTCATCCAGGAAGGCACGAACAGGACCTGAGGGATGTTTGGGTAGGAGGGGTGGGATGGACAGCAGTGGGTCTGGGGCATGGGCTGGGATGCACAGGGAGCTGCTGGCTGCCGTGGGACGGGGTGGCGTGGATGGAGCTGCTGGATGCCAGGAGGGCTGGTGGCCTGGAGGGGACAGGAGGGTCCCTGGGCACTCCCTGGCAGCCCAGGGGCTGTGGCTGCAGTGCACAGGCCCTGAGCAGGGCAGGGGGAGCTCCCTGGCAGCCCCCCTGGGCAGGACGTGGCTGTGCCATCACTTCTGTCTGTCAGAGCGGGCAGAGGAGGGAGGGACAGGCAGGCACTGCCAGGGGACACTGCCAGGGGACACTGCCCAGCTCCACCCCCAGCCAGGTGCCACTGCAGGGTACCCACAGCCCTGGGCAAGCTGGGATGTGCAGGAGCAGATCCAGGGCCCCGTGCTGACCTTGCTGGGCACAGCAGGGCCCAGCAGGCTCTGTCCTGTCCAGTGCTGGCCAGCGCTGCAGGCTGGAACCTGCCTGGCCTTCAACTGCTCCAGCCCAGCCAGGTGAGGGACAGCTCTCCCTTCCAGCCCCAGGTCCATGGGTGTAAAATCTTCCATGGGTGTAAAATCTTCCATGGGTGTACAAAGCTACATGGGTGTACACATTTTACATGGGTGTACAAATCTTCCATGGGTGTACAAGGCTTCCAGCTGCTGACAGACACAGCCCCTCACAGGCAGCAGTGCAGGGTGGGACAGGGACCATGGGGAAGCACCACGGGGACACTGTGAGGTGTCCCTGTGGGCTGTGTGTGGCACTGGGGCTGTGTGTGGCACACAGTTGGTGGCACTGGGGCTGGGGCTGTGTGTGGCACACAGTTGGTGGCACTGGGGCTGTGTGTGGCACAGTTTGTGTCACTGGGGCTGTGTGTGACACACAGTTGGTGGCACTGGCACTGGGGCTGTGTGTGGCACACAGTTGGTGGCACTGGCACTGGGGCTGTGTGTGGCACACAGTTGGTGGCACTGGGGCTGTGTGTGGCACAGTTTGTGGCACTGGGGCTGTGTGTGGCACACAGTTGGTGGCACTGGGGCTGTGTGTGACACACAGTTGGTGGCACTGGGGCTGTGTGTGGCACACAGTTGGTGGCACTGGCACTGGGGCTGTGGCCCAGCCTCATCCCCAGTGGTTCCAGCTGTGAAAAGCAGGTGAGCAGCACTGACAGCAATGAGCCATGGAGTGCCCAGGTGTGCTGAGCCACCAGCCCAGGGCACAGAGGGCACAGAGGGCACACAGGTGCAGTGCATGGACAGCAGGGGTGTGAAAGGCTGGCTAAAGAACAGCAGGGGCAGATGCTTGCAGCCTTCTGGAGAGGTGTGGTGTTACTGTGTGGGGGTGAAGCTTTCTGAATTGCATGGTGCCACTCTGTATTGTGGCTGTCTCAGCTGTGCCATGTGCTGTGACACCCCTGGGCACCAGGGCTGGAGAGACCAGCTCAGGATTTGCTCCCTGGGCTGGGGTGATGCCCGGGAGGCACCTGCTGCAATCAGGACACCACAAAAACCCTGGTGAGTGCACTATGGTGAGGGTTGTGTAACTATTTTGATTAACTTCACCTTGAATCTACACGAAGGGGAGATTTTTATCACATTTACTGACAAAACAGCTTTTTTTTTTTTTTTTTTTCTGGGAGGGAGGAGGAGGATGAGTAAGTGCTAGAGTAGAATTCCTACAGTGATCTCACAGCTGATGAAAGCAGCCAGATAGGAGCTGCTGCTGCCCGGAGCAAGGGGACAGCCACCCCCAGAGCGTGGAGGACTCACAGTTCCTGGTGATGGGACGTGTTTGGTGCTGCTGTCTGGCTGACATAGGAGCACAGTGCAGCTCCAGGGGCAGCTCTGGGAGCGTGCCCAGCCCTGTGGGCAGCTCCAGGCCCTGGCTGGCTCCTCCAGCAGCTCACAGGGTTCATTTGAAGGGTCTGGTCTGTGTGTTGGCTGGCAGGGTGTCCCTGGCATTGGGACAGCCTGGGAATGACCCTGGCTCCTCTGCCCCCCAGAGCCAGGGCACAGGACGGGCTCTCCCTGCCAGAATTCCCCAGGGAGCTCCATCAGGTGCCCAAAAGGCTGCAGAAAGCCGTGGCTAGTGAATATGGGGTGGGTGTTTCATGGCAGGGGACTCTGGAGGAGTCTGGGAACAGGGAACAGCTCTGGAGCTGAGGCATCACCAGGCCTGGATCAGTCCCGGGTGTGGAGCAGGCAGAACTGCAAAGCTCCACAGCTCGTCTGCATCCCCTGGGATGGCCAAACCCTGCCTGGGGGGGTTCGGGGTGGCCTCACCCCGCAGCCATCCCACCCCCAGGGGAGGATGGGCTGGGACGCAGGGGCATGGCAGAACCTGAGGTGCCACCAGCATTTTCTGTACCTTTGCTGCTGCACTGCCATAAATATCCTGTATAAATTGTGTTTGTCGGGGATTTACGTTAACGGGTGCTGGGATGTGTGGGGTTTTGTATCTGCCCACCCCAGTGCCCCCTACAAAAGCAGGGCACCTCCTGTGGCCCTGCCCTTGTTACCAAACACCTCACGTTCACCTTGATTTCCTCTGGCAGAGCCCAGCACGGCCAGGGCCAGCTGTGGGACTTTGTGCCCCAATTTGAGTCTCCTCTGTGCTTTAAACATTGGTGAATGCTGTGCAGGAAAGATCTCAGTGTGCCTTTGGCTCCGAATGGAAGAATGGATTTAATGAAAATACGGTTCAGGGCGTGAAAAGGTGTTGGGGCAAAAAATAGAAAACATTTGGTAAGTCCCCCAAAAGCAGAAGTTAAACCATTTTTCCCAAAGAGTTTTCTTAAGGGGAAGTTTGCTTGCAGCTCAATCCAACAAAAACAAGGAGGCACCTTCTGGTGCATTTTCTGTGCGTTGTGTCACTGGAGGAGTGTGAGAGAGACACGGGGGCAGTGTGGGGAGCTGCTGGCACTCTCAGGGGCTGGCTGTCCTGAGAGCAGGACTCTGGGGACAATTCTGGGCTTTCCCTCTGCTGGAAGAGCAGGTGCCCTCCACCCTGGGGGTGCAGGGCTTCCAGCCTCGCCAGCACTGGGACATTTCTGGGAAAAGTCCTGCTCCTTTCACCTTTGGGGTGTGAGGCTTTGGGGTGCGTTGGCTGTGCAGCCCCGGGACGTGGTTTGGGGTGAAAGGTGTCCCAGGGCGAGGCCAGCGCGGGGCAGAAGGGCTGGAATGTCCCCGCAGTGCCCCGGGCACAGCCCCACGGCTGTCCCCAGCTGTTGCACAAGCCCTGCTCGTCAGCAGATGGCCGAGATAAGGGCAGGGACTGCTGGCAGGGAGCCCTGGGGACCTGTCACGGCCGGGACTGCTTCTCCTGCCTGCCTGGGAGTCCCAAAATCCCACAGGGCTGCGGCGAGGGAACGGGGAGCTGTGCCAAAGCAGTCGGGGATGGGCGCTGCCCCACCTGCAGCCCTGGCACGGGAGGGACAAAATGAGATTTCCAGCCAGCCCTAGCCGTGAGGGACCTCTTCAGCTCCCTAAAAAGTGGCAAGGTGGGGGTCGGGCTCCTGGCCCAGGCAGCCAGCGACAGGCCAAGGGGAAATGGTTGCACCAGGGGAGGGCCAGGTTGGGTTTTAGGAAACATTTATTTCCTAAAAGAGTGGTCAAGCACTGGATGAAGCTCCTCACGGCAGTGCTGGAGTCACCATCCCTGGGAATGTTCAAAAGCCAGGTGGGTTAGTGGTTTGGTGGGGTCAGTCAAAGGCTGAACCTCACCTTGGAGGTCTTTTCCCACTTTCTCTTTTTCTGTGATTCCAAACAGACCTGAGGTGTTGGGTCCTCCCTGCCCAACCTGCTGTGCTCCTCAGGCCCTTTTTACCCTCTGGGGTCCAGCCCTTGACGTGTCCCTGGGCTGGGCTGTGCTAACAGGGTCACTTCATGCAGAGAACGTGGATTTCCATCACCTCTGGTCAACGACAGACCAGAAACAGCTGGCACAGCTCTCTCACCAGTGCCCCAATTTACTGCAGGGTAAATTTTTGCTGCAGGGTCAGCCAGCCCCACTGGGGGATGCCCTGGGAGAGGGGTGGGGGCAGGGAGGGACACGTCCCTCCATCCCCGTCCTGTGCTCAGCACAGCTCTCCCCACAGTCAGAAGCCCCTCGTGCTCACAGAGAGGGAGCCTCTCCATCTTCCACCCAGGTTCAGGAGCTCTGAGCAAGGCCTGCAGCTGGATGGGGCTTCCTGGACTGCCCAGAGGCCTCAGGTACCCTGTTCCCACTGTTCCCATTAAAATGAGTAATTCCCAGCTATCCTAGAGGTCAGGAGTGGAGTCACAGGGGTGCTTTGGAAAGGCTGGGACCCCTCACCAGTTCAGGCCCAGGTATTTTCTCAGAATTAATGACTTCTAGGGCTGTTTCCTCTCTGCCATGTTGTGTCTGCCTCCAGCCTGCAGCGCCCCAAGAGCGAGGAGCTCCCCATCATTTCAGAGACAAAGTCAGGGCAGTGCAGGAATTGCTGCATGTTTGACCTTGGCTCCGGGGCCCCAAGCCCTGTTGGCAGGACCCGTGCTGATCGTCACCCGTGGGAGCCCCCCACCCTCACCTCGGGGCTCCCTGCTCCCAGCCTGGGACAGGTGATGTGCTCTGGGGGGTGCAGACCAGCACCCCGGGAGCGTGCAGACAAATCCAGGCTCAGCTGTGCTCCAGCCCTCTGCCTGCACCCCCTCAGAGCCTGCCTGCTCCCCCCAGTTCTGCTGCACAGCAATTCCCAGATCCCAGCCCCGCTCCCCGAGCGTCCCTCGCTCTGTCCCGTGGCTGCCCCTGCACCCCCCAAGGAAAGAATGCAGCTTTGCAAAAGCAAGGCAGGAACAAAGCAGAAAAAGAGCAGTTTGGTATTATTTTCTTTTCTGGGCCATTTTGAATTAATTAAGGAATGTGATCTAAACTATAAATACCCTCCTTCACGTATGATTTATGGCCTGTTTGTTCTGGGTTGGTATGTGCTTAATCTCTAATTGTGAGCCCACCATCTGTTTTTATTGATCCGCTTGCCAGGAGAGTTATTGCTCTCCTTGGCCTTATATGGGAAAATGAGGTATGGGAGAGGGAGCCAGGGCCAGGGCTGCCCTGACGTCAGCCTTGGAGCTCGCTCGGGGCTCTGCTTCCCAACTTCGCTCCAGCCTCGTGCTCCTGCCAGGCTCCCTCCCCGTGTGAAACTGCAGCTCGGGGTCCCCCAGAGCCCCGTTATGTGCACAGCCCCCCATCCCACCCCATCCCACCCCATCCCACCCCATCCCACCCCATCCCACCCCATCCCATCCCACCCCATCCCACCCCATCCCATCCCACCCCATCCCACCCCACCCCATCCCATCCCATCCCATCCCATCCCATCCCATCCCATCCCATCCCATCCCACCCCATCCCATCCCACCCCACCCCACCCCATCCCATCCCAGCCCCTCGCTGCCCACAGCAGGTTTGCTCTTCAGGGCAAAGCGTGGTGAGGAGAAGGGGCTGGCGTGGCTGTGGTGGTTTTGGCTGTGCATCAGCATTCTGCCAGCCCAGCCTGAGTGCTTTCAAAGGTGGGAGCGTCTCCATGAGAAAACAGGATTTATTCATGCGACCCGGAGGGCTCGGGTGTGTTGTTGAGTGGAGAGATAACAGAGCCCAGCCCGTGTGCTCCGCATGGCCAGAGCAGGGAGGGGAGGACAAGAGCTCCCAGGAACATTTGGAGGCTTAAAGGAACGTTTTGAGGCTTAAAGGAAGGCCGTGGATTTGAAGGAAGAAGTGCCATTTATCTGCAAGGCTGGGAAGCAGAGAAAGGCACTGACAGTGCCACGGGGAGCTGCCCCCAAAGGGACGGGGGTCTCTGTCCCCTCCAGCCCCCGGTCCCAGCGGGGCCAGGTGATGCCTCTGCCTCCCAGACCCGGCTGGGCTGTGGTGGGATGGGTGAGGGGTGGGATGAGGCTCCCTGGGGCACTGCAGGCACCCAGAGCTGCCGTGGCACCGCTGGTGGGGACATGGCAACGCCCAGGACCCCCTGCCCGGGGTCTGCGGGGACATCCAGGAGATTCGGGGGCACGATGGGCACCATCCCTCCCCATCCCCTGGCTCGTGTGGGTGAGACCCTTCCCCCCCTCCCCGGGAACCCCCAGGGATGGGGGTCACACCGAGCCCCTGGCTCTGCCTTTGTGTATCCACCACAAAATGCCTCAAACGCATTTGCAGTCAGGAAGGAGCTGCTGTAATTTGCTCAGTCTCCCACATCCTCCCCTGGTTATTATTTTAAGTCATTTCCCTGATTTCAGGGCCTGGTCTGGAGATCCCCATTCCCAGACTGACTGATGCCTGTGATGACAGAATTTCTGCTGTTGGGCAAATTAATTTCCCATGGGATTGTGGCCTAATATACAAATATAAAACTGACACATTTTTACGGGGTTGAAAGGAAAATAGCTCCAGCTCGCATGAGATAAGGCTCGCAGGAGATAAGGCAGCAGTTGGAGTGTGAATTGCAGTGAGGATCCCACTTTTCCCACAGATCCCTGGTGATGTTTGCTGGCCCGGCTGTGCAAGCCCTTGATAAGTGTTCATGCAATCTTTGGTTCTGCTTCATCTCGCCCTCGGCTGCCTTCCCCTGGGCACAGCACACGGCTGGAGGGTGGGAACGGGGCTTTATGAACAAACATTCACCCAGGCTTCCCCAGGAAAAATACATTTTGTTACCCATACATTGAGAATTATCTGTAAATTAAGATGATAAATACTTTTTGTTTTTTTAATAGCATTGGTTAATGTACCTTCCACCATTAAATTACCAGCTTCTGTAGCATGGCTGAAGATCCAGCTTGTGGTGACCATGTTTCTCCCCTCAGTTCCTTCTGTCACTGTTGAACTGTTGAGGCCTCTCAAGGAGCATAAGGAAAGAGAAGCTTGTGGATCTTTTCTCCAAGACTCAGTGTTACAATAGGAGAGAAGAAGCAGGAAGAGTGGAGTTTATTTTCTGCTGAATTTCTGTACTGTTAATACAACCACTTGCAGGAACTGGATCTGTTATTGAGGATAGTCCAATGTATGGTGTTATAGTGAATATCGAGAGAAAGGGGCTGTTCAAAAGGAATGAGTGGTTCCTTCTGATCTCCAAAATTACACTTATCAGAATAGATGAGTGATGTAAATGAAAAACCCTTATCTAGTTCTGTTGCTTGTGCTTGGATTCACAGAATTCTGTGAATTCACGGAGTTCCGTGTCCTTGGATTTGAGGGATCTGCCTGGAGCCCTGGTGGAGCTGGGAGATGAACGAGGGGCAGCCCCAGCCCTGAAGCCTCCCTGCCTGGAGGAGGGCAGAGAGCCCCTTCCCCCAGCGAGGGGAAGGACAGACAGCCGAGGTGGTGCTGGATGGAGGGGACGGGGATCTCCTGTGCCCTGCCCAGGAGGGAGCCACGGTGAAGGCAGCTGGGCAGGGGGATTTCCGTGGCTCTGGGCAGGGCTGTGCTCGGGAGTGGGAGCTGCCCTGAGCCAGCGCTGCGTCCCTTCCTGCAGGAGCAGATCCCGGGCCGGGGGTGCCCCGGGGACCAGGCTGGATTTGGAGGTTGATCTCAGAGCCCTGGGGCCGTTTGCTCACGCAGCAGAAATGAGGGTGTTTAGTGCTGACCTCAGCCCTTATAAATAACCCAGCCGGGGCCAAGCAGGCACCCAAAACAATTTGTCCCTCTCCTCTCTTCCCAGCTCCCTCGCTGCCCTGGGAATGTCCCCTCGCCCCCAGGATGATTAAATCCTGAAGAATGTGCTGGGAGCTCTGCAGGACCAAGGCTGGGGCACACACAGAGTGTGGGGGGCTGGAATGAGCAGGAGGATTTACCTGCACTCTGGAACCCAGGCATGGCCGGGGCTCTTGGCCTGTTCCTGTGTCCTGGCAGAGCCATCCCATCCATCCATCCATGGATGGAATGTGCTGGGGAGTGGTGCCGTGGGCAAGCAGCTCCTGAAAAGCAGCTCTGAGCAGAAAATGCCAGACCTGGAAGGATTTGTGCTTTTCCAGAGCAGCCTGCCTGCCAAGCACGAGCAATCCTTAGAAAGAGCTCTGGGGTGGATTGGAAAATCTACCCCGTTTGGAATGGGTTTGAGCACTTCAATCCCTCTTTAATGATACTGCCCAGGAAATGACAAAGCTTTGGGAAAACAGCCGGATTGGATTTTGCCTTGGGACATCTCAAATTGTTGCACACATTTATTTTCGTGCAGCTCAGCAAAACCCTACAACATCCTGCCACAGCTTTCCTTGTTTCCCTGACAATTCTGGCACAAAAAGTGGACACTGCAGCAGATTCCAAGGCTCAGTTCCACCCAGGTTTGCCCTGTGCTGGAGGGGTCTGGTTTGGATCACTCTGCCTTCAAGTTTATGGGTGACAGCTCCGTGGGGATTTTGGAAAGGAGCTCCCCTGACACTTGGTGTTTTCTCCTCTGCTGCCCCTGCAGTGGTTCCCCGTGGGTGGACGCTGCCAGGGATGTTGCAGTGGGAAGAGATTTGCCTAAATCCCACAGGCACGTGCAGTGGCACTGCCCAGGGAATGCCTGGCAGGAATTGCTGGGTGCCCAATTCCTGGGGATGGTTCCACAGGGACCATCCCAGCTGTGAGCTCAGGGCAGGGAACTCTGAGAGCTGAGCAGACTGCACCAGGGAAAGGAAAAAAAGAAAACATTGGTGTTCTTCCAGCGGTTAATGAGTAAATATTAAGCTGTTTAGAGGTTTTGTTACAGATGTTTATGGGGTTATAGCTTTTAAAACAGAACATTGAGAGCCTTTGTGCTGCGTCCAGGTCATTCACAAGAGGAGGTTACACTTGAAAAAATCCACATTAGATTTAATAGTGTTTGCTTGAGGCCACAGCAAGAAGGGAGACCCAGGGAGAGAATCAGAGGCTTCTCTAGAAATCTCTTTGGTCCAACCTACAAACAGTGAAATGCCAGCTTTGGGCTCGTGCAGGGCTTTTGGACAGCAAATCTTGCAGGCACAGGCCAGGGCTGGCACCTGGGCAGTGCCACTGCAGCACAGGGCAGGGCAGGAGCTGAGCCCACCCCGGGGGAAAGGATCTGACTCTGAGCAGTGGCAGCTGCCCCCGGGGGATGTCCTGGGGCCGGGGTGGGACAGGAATAAACCATTTTTGACATTTTAATGTCTCAGCTGAGGTTGGTAGGAAATGTTGCAGCCCTGAGCAGGGCGAGATGAGGCAAATATCGGCTCCAGCATCCTCTGAAGCTGCCCTGCAGCCTGCAGGGGGATTTAGGTGAACCACAGAGAGCACCGGGGCTGTGTGGGCTCGGGAATTCCCTGGAAGCACGGAATGTTGTGGCTGGGTGCTCCCAGGAAGGAGGAATGTCACTTGCAGCCCTCAGCTGGGACAGCCTGGCATCCCCTGCAGTCCCAGAGCACTGCAGCTCCCTGGGGGGATCAGGTGCTCCTCATGGCCCTGGCAGAGCCAGCGGGGTGGGGACAGGGGGGATGTGTCTGCAGGGCTCCCTGGGCAGGCAGCAGAGCCCCGTGTCCCCCACAGCTCCAGGGTAAGGCTGCTCTTGCTTCCAGCACCACGGCCCAGCCGGGTGTCACAGGGAGCTGCCAGCAGGGCACAGCCCCAGGACAGCGTGGGGTGTCCAGGGCAGCTGATCCACTGTGGGCACAGTCTGTGCCACTGGGGCTGTGTGTGGCACAGTTTGGTGGCACTGGGGCTGTGTGTGGCCCAGTTTGTGGCACTGGGGCTGTGTGTGGCACACAGTTGGTGGCACTGGGGCTGTGTGTGGCACAGAGTTGGTGTCACTGGCACTGGGGCTGTGTGTGGCACACAGTTGGTGGCACTGGGGCTGTGTGTGGCACACAGTTGGTGGCACTGGGGCTGTGTGTGGCACAGTTGGTGGCACTGGGGCTGTGTGTGGCACAGTTTGTGGCACTGGGGCTGTGTGTGGCACAGTTTGTGGCACTGGCGCTGGGGCTGTGTGTGGCACACAGTTTGTGGCACTGAGGCTGTGTGTGGCACACAGTTGGTGGCACTGGGGCTGTGTGTGGCACACAGTTGGTGGCACTGGCACTGGGGCTGTGGCCCAGCCTCATCCCCAGTGGTTCCAGCTGTGAAAAGCAGGTGAGCAGCACTGACAGCAATGAGCCATGGAGTGCCCAGGTGTGCTGAGCCACCAGCCCAGGGCACAGAGGGCACACAGGTGCAGTGCTTGGACAGCAGGGGTGTGGAAGGCTGGCTAAAGAACAGCAGGGGCAGATGCTTGCAGCCTTCTGGAGAGGTGTGGTGTTACTGTGTGGGGGTGAAGCTTTCTGAATTGCATGGTGCCACTCTGTATTGTGGCTGTCTCAGCTGTGCCATGTGCTGTGACAATCCAGCTCAGCCCCAGAGCAGCTGGGGTGGGCAGGGTCCTGCTCCCAGCCAGCCCAGCCCATCCCAGCCTCACTGCCCCTCCCTGGGGTGTCACAGCACCAGGTCCTGCAGGGCTGGGGCAGGGTTTTTGTGCTGCCCCTCTGCAGCAGAGCCAGGGAGCTGCTGCACATCCCCACACCTGGCTGCAGCTCCAGCATGCTTCCTTTGCTCTTTCCCTGTGGGTTTCACCCAGAAATGCTGCCATGCTTTGTCCCCCCCGCCCATCACCCGAGAGAAAACCACTGTCATTCCTTGTCCCCGACAATCAGTGGTGCAGCAGCAGAGCTTTGGCCTCGGGAGCCTTCAGTGCAGAAAACTGGAGGCACAAATGTGGGAATTCCTCCCTGGGAAGCAGGTGGGAAGGGGCTGCCAGTTCCTATCAGCCATCAGCTGTCAGGGGCATGAGCAGCAGGTACTGATTTCCTCCAGGAGCTCCAGACATCAGCCTGAGTGAAGCAGCTCATTAAGAGCGGCTAATTGCTGCAGTCATTTGTGAAATGAATTTTTCAAGGTTAATTTAGTTTAGCACTGAGAGGCCTCCATTTAGCTCTGGAGAGGGTGAACTGCATGTGCCACACATCCCTCCCTCCCTCCCTCCTCCATGGACAGAGCATCCCGGATGGGGAGCTCAGATCTGGGGCAGTCTCAGGGGTGGCTGAGAGGGGGTGCCCTGAGCTGTGATGGGGAAGCCCGGGGCATGCAAACACTGGTCCCAGCACGGCCAGGTGAGCAGCAGGCCAGCTTGGCCTGTGCTTGATGCAGACATCAGCCTTGCTGTGGCTGGAGCTGAGCAATCCCTTCGAAAGCTCTTTGAACCATTGAGGGATACTGGGAAAGCAGAGCCTGAAATGAGATGAGTTCAGTCACGCTTTGCTGTTCACCTCCCTGATCCCATTCCCCCTTTGCCATGGGGTTTCCACAAGCAAACCTCCCTGTCTGATGGACTCCCACATGGCTTTAAGGACAGAGGGACAGCCTGTGGGGGCAAAAGGGACATTTGCTGCAGCTGGGCTGGTGCCTGGCGTGCAATCATTTTCTGCTCCTTGCAGAATAAAGTCCAAGGAAGAAACAAGTGCAAAGCTTTTTGTGGTGCATCATTTCAGGTCCAGAGGGCTGTTCCAGCCTTTGCTGTCCCGCTGAGGCCCAAAGCAGCCTGGGCAGGGGTTTTAGTGCTGTGGGACAGCAGCCATGGGGTCTCTGCCCACACAGGAGCAGCAGGGACCCCTGTCCATCTCTCTGCTCCCTGTGCATCATCACCCACATCCTCCATGGAAGGAACCAGCAGAGCCCAGACTTGCCCAGAGCTGGTGGAGCAGAGCTGGTGGGGATGGAGAGGAGCTGGAGCAGAGCTGGTGGGGCTGGGGAGGAGCTGGAGCAGAGCTGGTGGGGCTGGGGAGGAGCTGGAGCAGAGCTGGTGGGGCTGGAGCAGAGCTGGTGGGGCTGGGGAGGAGCTGGTGGAGCAGAGCTGGTGGGGATGGAGAGGAGCTGGAGCAGAGCTGGTGGGGATGGAGAGGAGCTGGAGCAGAGCTGGTGGGGATGGAGAGGAGCTGGTGGAGCAAAGCTGGTGGAGCAGAGCTCGTGGGGATGGAGAGGAGCTGGAGCAGAGCTGGTGGAGCAGAGCTCGTGGGGCTGGGGAGGAGCTGGTGGAGCAGAGCTGGTGGAGCAGAGCTGATGGAGCAGAGCTGGTGGAGCAGAGCTGGTGGAGCAGAGCTGATGGAGCAGAGCTGGTGGAGCAGAGCTGATGGAGCAGAGCTGGTGGAGCAGAGCTGGTGGAGCAGAGCTGGTGGGGCTGCTCGTGTCCCACCTGAGCACGGCCCGCCTGGGGGAAATGGGCTGTTTAATGGACACATCCTGTGTTTGCAGAGCACCCGCCAGCTGGGACCATGCAGATGTTTCCTGTCCCCCTGGATCTGCTGAGAGCCTTTTCCCAGCTGGAAGCAGTTCCCGCACTCGGCTCCGTCTCGGGGGTCGCACAGAGCCGAGCTCGGGCACGGGACGTGCCTGGGCAGTGCCCGTCCCGCCCGGCCCGGCCAGCCCCGGCTGTGGCCAGCAGGGAGGCAGCTCCGGGGAGGCAAGCCCAGCTCCAAGGGCAGCGCGGGGAGCCTGCCCCGTGAGCGGTGCCAGCTCTCCTGAGGGCGTGAGCGGCCCCGAGCAGGACGTGGGCTCTGCAGGTGGGCAGGAAGACCCCACGTGTGAGCAGGATGGAGGATGTGGCTCTGTTGACTGTCCTCCCTTGTTGAGTCTCTGGCTTTTCCTCCTCTGGACCCCTGGAGCCGAGTCTTGCCACATCCTCTGGCTGGAGACTGCACTTGGGAAGCAGATAAAGGCAGGTTCACCCCCTTTTCTGCTGGGGCAGAGCGCAGCTGGGGCAGCCCTCACAGGCAGCTTTTGCTTTCCAAAGCTGCTGCACTCCAGAGTGTAATATGTAAAATATGCTATAAAATAATTCGTGCTAAATGAAATTAAAAACCACAGCTTCTTGTGTCGTGAAACCAGTGTCGGGAAATAAGCAAGCTAAATGATAGAAATCCAAAACGTCAAAAAGACACTGTCTCCAGAAATGTGTATTTCAAGGGATTTCTCATCTGACAAGACCCCAGCTGGAGACGTTTTTTACATCATCAGAAGCTTATCCCGGAGATTTTCACCTGACAGGATTCCAGCAATTTTCCACCAGCTCCAGGAAAAGTACAATAATATGTTAAAGAAGACCCCCTTCCAAAGCCCGAGAGACTGCATAAAAATGGACCCCTTACAACTGACCCTCAGAGACCCACGGGGATTTTGGTGCCACAGAGGCCAAGTCCTAAATCTCCCCGACAATGATGGCCTGGCTCAGAGTCGAATCGCTTGTGGCTTTCATTTTTTAAATTTATTCTTTCATAATTTAATAAATTTCTTTAATTATTACATCAGAGCATTCATTTATAACAAGAGGGACGGCTGGAGCCAACCTCCCTCTCCTCCCTGCACAGCTTTTGGGGCTCCACGGCTGAGCTGAGCTGAGCTGAGGGGGGGTTAGCTCTGAGTTTTCCTGCCGAGCTGCAGTGAGCCCTGTCCTGACCCTCTGGTTTCCCTCCCCAACCTCTGGAATGCCCAGGGAATGACCACGGCCTCACCTGGGCTCACCTGAGCGCTTCTCCTGCTGCACCGAGCCCGGAGCAAATGTTTCCATGCCCTGGGGAAGGATGCCACCCTCAGCGAGATTCCTACCTGCGCTGCTCCCCATGAACGTCGCTCCCTTCTCCCAGCATGGAGCTGCCTTCCCGACTGGCTCCGCGTGGAGCAGGGATGCTCCCTGTCGGAGCAGCCAGGCCAGGCTGCCCGGGCACGGGGACAGCTGCGCTGGCACCGCTGCCACCTCACGCAGCCCCTCCGCTCCTCTTTGCCTGCTCTCTCCAGCCCCCAGCGGGGAGGCACGGGGGGGTGCTCGGGGACAGCTTTGAAACATAAACTTTAAGAGATTTAGAGATTTTAGAGGAGCTAAGATTTTAGTTAGAGATAAGCTTTACTAGAGTTAATTAAAATAAAGGGATTCTGTAAGTAGGCCTTGATGAAGTTAAGAGTTAGTAGTTAACTAATAATTGATTGCTTGTCAACACAATGTTTAGTTAGCTGGGTTTATAAAGAATATAGAAACTGACAAATAGCTTTTAGGAACATAAGACAATTGTGGGCCTCCTCTGTTCTGAAACCAATTGAAGACAGGGAATGGGAGTTCTACCAAGGTTCATTTGTCATATTTGCATTGAAAATATTTCATATTTGCATTGAAAAGGTAGAAAGGTCAAAATGAGGAAGACTTCATTTACTTCCTCATTTTGGGACCCCTCCCCATGAAAGGGACCACCGACCCATTTCAAGGAACAAACTACGCATGCTTAATAGCTTTGGGAATGATTAGCACACGAAGCGAGGAATGGGATGGACCAAAATGATTATTATGTATTTGTGTTTTGGGTATTCAATTCTGGTGTGGATAAAAGGACTCTGTAATCATTGGAAAGGTGCAGTGTGTATTTGGAAGCTGTCCCGCACGCTGCCCGGCGCCGCAATAAACATACACTTTCTAACTTTAAACTGTCAGAGAGTTTTTGTCCGTCACAGCTGGATATCGGTGCTAGATCAATATCCACATTTTTTTAATAAATCAGCTTCAAGCCGTGATTGAGCTCAGGGGAGCTCCTTGTCCCTGCAGGGCACGCAGGACCCTGGACAGGGAAGCAGAAGCACAGACTGCTCTGTCCCGCGGTGACACAACCGCCGGGACCCTTCCTGCTGAGCGGCTCCGCGACAGCTGTGGAGCGTCTGCAGCTGTGGAGCTGCAAACTCCGCTTGGATGCTGCACGGAGGGGGCAGGAATTCTGCCCCAGACCGTTCCTTTTCCTACCAAGCCGTGGGGCAGCCTCGGTGACCTGCAGCCCTCCCTGCCTGCCACCCACCCCCGGAGCAGCACTCCTGGCACTGGCAGCAGAGCCCCTCACGCTGCCCCGGGGCTGGCACAACCACGGCGGGCCTGGAGGATTCCCAAACGCCTCGAAACCACAAGAGGCGGAAAACCTGCGGGAAGTGCAGCCAAAACGGGACAATTCCGCCGCTGTTCCTGGAAATGCCACGTCAGAGGCCGAGCACTCGGCACCCACCTGCATTTCCCAGCCTGGGCCTGCAATCCAGCCCAGCCTGGAACGGGAGCTGTGCAGAACGGGGCTCTGGGAGAGCACTGCTGACGCACTCCTGACAAAACCGGGCTGCGCTTCCCGGCAAAGGCCACGGGGAGCAAAGAGGAGAGCAGGAACGGAGACAAAAGCACAAGCGGAGCGCTTCGGCCTGGCAGCCAGAGTGCCGTGCTGGGACAATCCTCTGATTTACTGCAAGAGTTCTGGCAGATGAGAAAAGAAGGGAGCAGAGTTTCTAGGAAGTGACAGCTCCCCGAGTCTTGTCCTTTCTTCCCTGGCCAGCTTTGCAACGCTGCTTGAGACATTCAGCGGGTTTGGGGGGCTTTGTGCTGGATTGCTGGGCCCTGGTGCCCATCCCTGCCCCTCAGCCTGGGAACAGGGCTCTGCCAAGCTCCTTGCAGTGCCTCTCGCTCCTCAGGAGAGCCTTCCTCCCACCGAGGGGACCAGTGGGCACAGCTGAGCCACAGTGTGAGCCACGAGCTCTGCTCCTGCCCCGCCAGGGGCCATCCCCATGTTCAGGCTGGACTCTGGTGCCCTGGCCAGCAGGAGCCCTGGGAGCAGCTCTGCTGCAGGGGCAGTGGGAGGGAGCAGCGCCCAGCCCAGGGCTCCCGCAGCTGCTCCTGGGTCCGAGCCTGCCCCTCCTGCCAGGTCTGCACAGGTTTTTCCAGCCCAGCTGCTGCCGGGGGTTTCCATGGTTTTCCCAGGAAGCCCACGCTGGGCTGTGTGAGAGCAGCAGCTGTAGGGAAACCCGAGCGGGAATTGGTGGCCGGCAGGGAATTCCCACGAGGGGCCTTGGGAAGGGTCTGAGTGCCCTCGGCCCCAGGGCAGTGCCCGTCCCCTCTCTCTGGGCAAACCTGCCTCTGTTTCTCCCCACGCCTGGGGATGCCATCACCTCCTCACGGCTCGGGATGCCAGGCGAGGAGCTGGAGGCTCTCCCCCTCCCCTGCGCCCTGCAGGGCGTGGGTGAGCCTTGTTTGGGTGGGAAGCAGAGATGCCACATTAAAAGCCGAGCTCTTCACGCAATTCCAGCCTCAAGTGCCCGGAGCTGGCGGGTCGGGGAAGCTCCTGTCCCCAGGGCCGTGTCCTGCTGCCACTCGGCTGCCGCTGGGACACGGGCAGGGCTGGCCCGGCCCCGGCTCGTTCTGGGTGTGCAGCGCCAGCTCCCGCCCCGAGCCCAGCGATTCCTGTCGGTATTTCTTTAAGCAGGAACTGGGGGCTCCTACAAAAGGCTCGCTGCTCATCAGAACTTGGCACTGTTTACACATTTTAACAAACAAGGACATCAGCTTTCACTTATAGCCCATCACATCGCTTTGTTAACGTTTGCTTTTTATTAACTGGCATCCCAGCCCTGTTTGCTGGGTGTATCCTGATCAGTCACCGGAGCAGCTCTCCCCTCCTTTGGAGCCAGGTCGGCTCCGTTTGAGTGGGTGGTCAATGAGTCGGTGGTCGCACTTCCCACTGCTGGAATTCCCTTCCCCTGGGCATTTCTCATTCCTGCTGATTCCCCTCCTGGTGGCTCTGGCCCAGATACCCCATTCCTGGTGTGCCTGGGTACCCTGTGGAGGCCCTGAGCCATTCCTGGTGTGCCCGTGCCCTGCCCCGTGGGAGCTCTGCCATCGCTGCTCCTGCTGTGCCCTCCTGCCAGCGCTGGCACAGCCCCAGGGCAGCCACAGCTCCCGCCCCGAGTGGCTGCAGGGCTGGGATGGGTGGGACGTGACCCCACCTGGGAAAGTGTGTTTGGGATGGGAGAGGTTCTCCTGCTGCAGCCAGAGGGTTCCCTGTGGCCTCCAACCCTCCTGTGTCTGACAGAGCGACACCAAACTTCCCCATTCCACGTTAAAATGGCCCATCCTGGTGGTCCCAGCCCAGGGCCACCAAACCTCCCCATTCCACATTAAAATAGCCCATCCTGATGGTCCCATTGAGGAATCTCCTCCGTGTCCAGCCCTGCAGCCCCACACCAGCCCTGGGCTGGGGACAGAGCAAAGGGCTCAGCCCCAAACGTGGGGTCCCCCCGGAGCTGTGGCTGCACCCACAAACTGCAGGCAGGGCTTTGCCATCTGCTCTGATCCGGTCTGGCCACGGAGGGGACCATGGAGAGCAGAGCCGTCACACAGGTGGCCACAGCCCGGCCGGGGGTGGCCAGCGCGGGGAGGGGTCCCCGTGCCCGTGCCCGCGGGGGGCACACGGGGGTGTCCCCGCGGGAACTACGCGTTTTGGAAGCCCCACACTTCCAAGAGCTGCACCTGGAAGTTCTCCTGGCAGAGCGGGGGGTTGTCGAAGGTCTCGCAGTGCTCCGTGCGTCCCCGGAGCAGGCTGGCGTCCAGGGACAGCGCTTGGCCTCCCCCTCCACCTGCGAGAGCGAGCGCAGGCTCGGCCCCGCTCCCCCGGGCCCGGCGGGGCCGCGCCCGCCCCTCGCTCTCGGTCCCCGGCCCCGCTCCCGGCGCTGGAAGGGGCTCGGGCTGTTCCGGGGGGCTCCCGACCCACCGCGGCTCCTGTGCCGAGCCCCCGGCCCCGGGGGCACCGAGATCCCGCCCAGGCCGAGCCTGACCCCCGGCCGATGCCACGCTCGGCTCCGGCCGCCCCGCACGGAGCCAGGGAAGGCTGGGAAGGGGCGCTCCAGCCCCGGGGAGCGAACCCCGCCAGGGTTTGGGCTGCGGGGCTCCCCTTGGGGCTCTCGGGAGGAGCCCCCGGGCTGGGGAAGGGGAGCGGCCCTGGCCTGCCCGGACTTGAACCCCATATCCCCAACCGGAGCTGCGGGGAGCCGACAGGGATCCCCCGTTATCAATATAGACTCCTTTTACTGATATCGATCCCCCTCATCGATATCGGTCCCCCCTTATCAATATAGACCCCTTTTACTGATATCGGTCCCCCCTTATCAATATAGTCCCCTTTTACTGATATCGATCCCCCTTACTGATATCGATCCCCCCTTATCAATATAGATCCCTTTTATTGATATCGGTCCCCCTTATCGATAGCGATCCCCCCTTATCAATATAGACCCCTTTTACTGATATCGATCCCCCGTATCGATACCGATCCCCCCTTATCGTGATCCTCCCTTACCAATAGGGATCCCCCTTATCAAAATAGACCCCTTTTACTGATATCCACCCCTTTTACTGCTATCCACTCCTTTTACTGACATCCACCCCCCTTGCCGATGCCGCCCCCCCTTACCGATAACGATCCCGTCCCGGGAGCCGGACATGAACATGGAGGCGCTTTTGGAGGGCAGGAGGAAGTGCCTGATGGCCAGGAACGGGGACAGGCGGCCTCTCCTCTGCGGCGAGGGCACGGCCAGGTGGCTGGGGCTGGAGCTGCGGCTGTCCCGGGAGGAGCCGAGCAGGGATTCGGGAGCGGGGGAAGGCGAGCGCTGCCGGGAGCGCGGCACGGCCTTGGCCAGCTCCGGCTTCTTGATGAGCACCCACTCGTACCTCTCTGCCTCGGGGCGCACCTGGGCAGCGGGACACACCTGGTGAGCCCCGGGGCACCGCGCCACCCTGGGCAGGTGCTGCTGCTGCTGCCCGGGGGCTGGGGCCAGGGGCTGCTCCAGGTCTGGGCCTGGGGCAGGGAAGGGACAGGGTGTCCTGGCAGGACAGCGACGAGGGGACAGACCCAGACACAAACCGTGACTTACAGTGAACACAAAGCACTCTCCCGTCCCAAAAAAGCCCGATGTGGCTCCGCTCTTCTTCCTCTCGGCCCAGTCGGAGGAGAGAAACGCCCCGCACACCTTGGGAGAGAGCACAGGGAGCTCAGGGGATGGATCAGTCTCACTCGTGGCCTCTCTCCCCCTCACTCTCCTCCTGTTTCCCGGCTGAGGTGCGTCCTGGTGGCCAGAGGTGCAGTTTGTTCTGTCCTGGGAGCTGGGACAGACCCGGGGCGGGGCAGGACAGGGACCACACGGCCCGTGGGTGCTCCAAGAAGTGCCCGTGGGGTCACCCAGCCTGTCCCCTTCCCCAGCCCTGCCTGGGAAACGCTCACCTCCCCCTCGGTGGTTTTGATGAGCAGCACCGTGGGCTCGTAGCCTTCACAGCACGTGTAGAACCTGCAGAGATGGACAAGGGGTGGGCTCGGGGGAGCTGGAGCCCTGGGCAGGGCGTGCTGCCTGTCCCTGGCTCACAGCGTGCCTGGCACGGTGTGGCACGCGGGGACATCCCTGCCTGGCACACCCACAGGGCTCCCTGTGCCCCGGGCGGTGCCAGGGGTTGGTGGCCATCTGGGCCAGCCTCTGCCCTCTCCCCTAAGCCACGCTCAGGAGCCCGAATCGAGCCCAGCAGCCCCAGAGGTGGCCCAGGTCACTCGTGCTGCTCCTTTCTCCAGCAGCAAGCCCTGCCCGGGTTTCCCCACGCCCGAGCCGCCCGGCCCCGGGGGCAGGTGAGGCTTCACCTCTGCAGGCTGCAGCCGTCCTCGGAGGTGGAGAAGAGCAGCAGCGGGGGGAAGAGCGAGAAGCGCTCGGGGATCCAGGACCAGACGAGGCGCATCTCCTGCGCCGTGACCGTGCTGGAGCTGAACTTCTGCATGTCCACGGCCAGGTGGAAGGACGGCCTGCCAGGGGAGGGACATCAGGCCGGGCTGGGGCCCCTCTGCTTCTCGGGGCACAGCCCCTGCAGCAGGTTCTGTCCTGCCCTTTGCACTGTGAGCTCTCTGCCAACACCCCCAGCTCGGCTGTGCCCTGTCCCCTGACAGGGACCCCAGCTCTGGCTGTGCCGTGTCCCCTGACAGGGACCCGGCTCTGGCTGTGCTGTGTCCCCTGACAGGGTCCCAGCTCTGCTGTGCCGTGTCCCCTGACAGAGAACCCCAACTCTGCTGTGCCGTGTCCCCTGACAGAGAACCCCAGCTCTGCTGTGCCGTGTCCCCTGACAGGGAACCCCAACTCTGCTGTGCCGTGTCCCCTGACAGGGAACCCCAGCTCTGCTGTGCTGTGTCCCCTGACAGAATCCCCAAGCTCTGGCTGTGCCATGTCCCCTGACAGGGACCCCAGCTCTGGCTGTGCCCTGTCCCCTGACAGGGTCCCCCAGCGGCTGCGAGGGCCCAGCACAGCCACAGCTGTGGGAGGTTCCTGCAGCTCCCGCGGGGGTTCTCCACAGGAACTCACATTTTGGCAGCTCAGCCCCAGAGCTGGGGAGCGCGGGGCTCTCCTCACCTTCTCTGCACCACGGTGATGCCCCTCTCCACCAAGGCCTTCCTGTTGGCCATGTGGAGCAGCCAGATCTCCTTGCGGGAGAAGAGCCGGATGCCGAAGGCTCTCTCCAGGAGTTTGTCCGCAGTGACGTGCTGGGCGATGTTCCTCACGAAAGCCTGCAGCTCCGCCTTGACGTCGGAGCCCTGCAGCCCGGCCGGGGCCGCCGAGAGCCCGAACTGCTTCAGCAGGGCCAGGGCGATGCGGTACAGCACCTTCTGGCCCTCCAGCAGGAACACGTCCAGCACGCGCACGGCGTAGCCGAAGGGCAGCCCGGGGAAGAGCCACGACAGCCACTCCGAGTAGACCTCGAGCACGTTGTCGGCGGCGCCGGCCACGAGCTTGTGAGCCGCCGGGCAGTGCTTGCTGGCCAGGTCCCCGAAGGTCATGCAGGAGGCCTGGTGGGCCAGGAAGGACTGGTCGATGTAGGCGGCGTGGGGCGCGTTGCTGGCGATGAGGCGCGCGAGGCTCTCGAAGCACTGCGCCTCGTCCTCGCTGTAGTGCAGCAGCAGCGCCGCCAGCGCCGGCAGCAGGGGGCTGTGCGTGATGTCGGGGAACAGGGCGCCCACGCAGATGAGGATCTTCTTCAGGGCCGTGACCCCGTGCGGGCTGAGGCAGTAGGTGGGCACGGGGCAGCCCTCCAGGAACTCGGGCAGAGGGTGGGAGCTGACGCTGGGCTTGCCGAAGAGCCGGCCGGCCACGTCCCGGTACACGAGCGCGTCGGGGGTGACGAGGCGGCAGGAGACCCGCTGGATGAGCCGGGGGTAGAGCCGGGCCCGGCCCGCGTGGCTCCGGGCCCAGCAGCCTTCCCTCGCCAGCCTCTTCAGCTCCTTCGGGGGCCTGCCCAGCACGTCCCGCGGGATCTGCGCCGGGCCCCGCGGCTCCGGCATCTTGTCCCAGTCCACGAAGTGCCCGCAGCCCCGGCACGAGGAGGTGTCGATGTCCCAGCTGTCAGCCTCCTCGGACGTGACCACGATGGTGACCGGGGACGAGCCGAGCACCTCTGCGGGACAAAGAGCTTTTATTGAACGCCTTTCACCGCCCCACCCTGGCTCAGGGCGCTCCGGAGTCTCGCAGCCACGTCCTGGATTTCTTTGCTCTCCCCTGCGGACGGAAGCGTTTCGGGCTTTGCCCTCTCCCGCTCCCATCAGCTCCGGGCCCCGAGAAGTGTGGGGCCGGGTCCCAGCTGGGTGTCGGGGTTGCTTCTCACACCGCGAGGGGCTTTTCACCCCTCCCAAAGCTCCCAGCCCCGAGGCAGGGCTCGGGCAGCCCCAGCCCGGCGCTGGGAAGAGCAGAGTCCGAGCTCCGCCTAGAGAGACGGGAGCGGCGTTTCCCCGGGGCTGCGAGAGCTCGAGCCCCGCCTGGGTGAGCTCTGCTGGGCAGAGCTAGCGGCCAGGATAACGCCAATTAGCGCGCTCATTAACTCTCGGGTGTTGTGTCGTGCCCCTGCTCAGCTGCTGGGCGGTCAGGGATGGATTCGCACTGAGCCGAGGGGACGCGGGGGGCAGCACGTGGTGGCACATCGGCACAGCCGGGCCGGCTCCGGCTCTCGCTCTCCGGCTCAGTTTGGCGCTTGCCCAAGGCCAGCAGGAGCAGCGGGTCGGGCTCAGTCTGCTCCGGGGCAGGAGCTGCTGGAGCCGGAGCCGCTCGGGCCGACTCCTGTCCCGGACACAGCCTGACCCCAGCGCAGTCGCGGGGGCTCCTGGCCACAGAAAGCAGGCTGAGATAACGCCGGCGGTGGATCGGGGGCCGTTCGCAGCCCAAATTCTCCTCGTCCTCTCTCAGGGCGCTGCCCTGCCCGGGTACCGAGGAGCATCAGCCCGAGCGCCGCCGGTGCCCGGCCCCGGGTGCTGAACGGAGGCCCCGGCTCTGCCCGCCCCGGGACGAGCCGCGGGGCTCGGGGCAGGCATTGGGCGGTGCCGCAGCCCCTCTGCTCCCGCCCGGCGCACTCACCTCGCCCGGTGCCCGTGTCCTCGCCCGCGGCCGGCTCGGCCATGGGGAAGGCGGCGGCCGCGGCCCCGGGGCAGCGGGGCGGGCTGAGCCCCACCCGCAGCATGTGCCAGCTCGGCCACCCCTGCGGGTCCCCTCTGGCCCCGCACCTGCCCGCGCTTTTAAGGTGCGGGCCGGCCCGCGGCCCCGGCGTTTATTTGGGGTAAACACAGCGAGGGGTGGAGCAGCTCCGCGCCCGCATCGCCCCTTCCTGCCCCAACTCCGCGCCGGGCCCGGCCGGGGGCTGTAAACACCCCGTGCGCCGAGATAGCATCAAACGGCAACAGGAGCAGTAAATGAATCCTTTCTTTTCCCGAGGATCACCTTCGTGCTCCCGCTCAGGCTGCGGCTGCTGCGGGCCCGGCCGCGGGGCTCGGGCGGGCCCGGTGTGCCCCGGGCAGTGGTGGGCACCGATCGGTTTCAGCCTCAGCCCGCGCTGCGGAGCTGCAGAACGAGCGCTGTGCTCACGGACGGAAGAGCTGAGCCGGAGGAAAAGCGGCCTCCGGCAGCTGGGAGAGGCTCCCAGGACAGCGCCCCGGTCCCACAGCGCTGCCAGAACTCTCAGCTCGGCTGCGCTTAGCGGGCGCTTTTATAGGCATCCCAACCTTTTAAAGGATGTTTATTTGCCTTTAAAATCGGATCGTTTCTGGTGTGATGAGAGCAGCTGCAGGTCGTTCCTGACCTGCCTTCCATCTCTCTCAACACAACTAAAC